>NC_045163.1:28500296-28502796 GCF_900700415.2 Clupea harengus | reverse complement strand
AAAGTATGTAAAGATCATAGTGGACCTGTAAGATAAAGTATGTAAAGATCAGAGTGGACCTGTGAGATAAAGTATGTAAAGATCATAGTGGACCTGTAAGATAAAGTATGTAAAGAT
Source organism: Clupea harengus (assembly GCF_900700415.2). Lineage (NCBI taxonomy): Eukaryota > Metazoa > Chordata > Actinopteri > Clupeiformes > Clupeidae > Clupea > Clupea harengus. The sequence continues at coordinate 28,502,679 of NC_045163.1, read as the reverse complement.
CAGAGTGGACCAGTAAGATAAAGTATGTAAAGATCACAGTAAGATAAGTATGTAAAGATCCGAGTGGACCTGTGAGATAAAGTATGTAAAGATAAGATAAGTATGTAAAGATCATAGTGGACCTGTAAGATAAAGTATGTAAAGATCAGAGTGGACCAGTAAGATAAGTATGTAAAGATCACAGTAAGATAAGTATGTAAAGATCACAGTAAGATAAGTATGTAAAGATCAGAGTGGACCTGTAAGATAAAGTATGTAAAGATAAGATAAGTATGTAAAGATCAGAGTAAGATAAGTATGTAAAGATCAGAGTGCTCTAATAAGATAAAGTATGTAAAGATCACAGTGGACCTGTAAGATAAGTATGTAAAGATCAGAGTGGACCTGTAAGATAAGTATGTAAAGATCACAGTGGACCTGTAAGATAAAGTATGTAAAGATCACAGTGGACCTGTAAGATAAAGTATGTAAAGATAGTACTCATACTGCTCCTGCTTGGGAAGGGATCTGAGGAAGAACGATGCTTTTACTGCTGCACATGAACAGAGGCGTGTGATACCTGACTACACCGTCCGTGAACTCCAGCGCGTGTGTGTGATATCTGACTACACTGTCCGTGAACTGCAGCGTGTGTGTGATATCTGACCACACTGTCCGTGAACTGCAGCGTGTGTGTGATACCTGACCTCCACATGAAGCTTGGCACAGCGCCACAGAGCGAGCGGAGGAGTGTGACCTTGATTGTTTGAAAAAACAACAAAAAAACAAAACAAATGGCTCCATGGCTGAAGTTTGGAAGAGAAGTATCCTCATTTGAGCCATTCTTAAAAGCCCTTGTCAGATGTTGGCCTGGCTGTTTATGTGGCAGCACAAGAAGTGTGTGTGTGTGTGTGTGTGCGTGTGTGTGTGTGTGTGTGTGTGTGTGTGTGGCAGCACAAGAAGCAGCTATTGATTCACGTCAGCACGAGGCCACAGCCCTGGAGAAGTCCAGCTGCCATGAGCGATAGTGTGTGTGTGTGTGTGTTGTGTGTGTGTGTGTGTGTGTGTGATAGTTCAGTGGTGGCACTGCAGCCCCGACCCAGCGAGGCGCCCTCCGTCTCCTGCCCAGCCTCTGAGAGAACGAGAGAACGAGAGAAAGAGAGGGATGAAGAAGGAGGGAAAGGGAGAGAGACAGAGAGAAGCACAGGGAGAAAGAAAGGGAAAGAGGGAGTGAGAGAGAAAGAGAGAGATTAAAAGGAGGGAGATAGAGGGAGGGAGTCTGTCAGACACCTGGTGACTCTATTTCATTTCCAGAGGAAAGCAAGTATGTTTTATTCCCCCCCACCACTGCGCCCCCCGCCCCCCCCCCCTCTCCTTTTGCCCCCCCTCTCTCCTTTTGCCCCAGTGCTTCCCATTCTTGTATATAGGCCAAGAAACGCTAGTCACTCCATCAAACATTTAGTGCAGGTGGGTTGATTGTTCCCTGGTAGCTACAGTGGGCTATAAGTTCTGGCCCGTTTGTCATGTTAACACACACACACACACACACACACACACACGTTTGTCATGTTAACGGCTGACGATCAATGGCTGGAGGTCAGGGGCTCCTGATGTAGGTGAGCGTTTAAGAGTGGGGGGCGAGGGGGGGTGGTGGGGGATATACACACACACACACACACACACACACACACACACACACACACACACACACACACAGGGTGGTGGGGGGCTGGGAGAAAAAGTGTCCAAAGACTCATTTTTTCTCATCTCGTAACAGAGAGCGGTCAGTTATTTTTCTCTTTCCCGCAGCCCTCTCTCTGCTCTAAGTGGATATTGATCAGCCGCCTTAATGCAAACCTGTCAAATTAATTTTGTGGGGAGAAGGCTGTGACTGATCCAAAATTGCCTCCGTGTCGCGGGGGGGGGGGGGGGGGGGGGGGGGCTGGTGGTAGCCTATGAATTTTAATCATGTGCTGAATAGGAAATGGGTATCACAGCCCCTCCTCTCCTCTCCTCTCCTCTCCTCTCCTCTTCTCTCCTCTCCTCTCCTCTCCTCTCCTCTCCTCTCCTCTTCTCTCCTCTCCTCTCCTCTCCTCTCCTCTCCTCTCTTCTCCTCCCTCTCACCCACTGAGCCAAATGGGAAGATAATCTTACCTGGACATAATCCAGGACGATGCCCGCAGGGCTGCAGAGAATCAGAATCAGAATCAAAACCGGAATCAGAATCAGAATCAGAATTAGAACCAGAATCAGAATCACAATCAGAATTAGAACCAGAATCAAAACCGGAATCAGAATCAGAATTAGAATCAGAATCAAAACCGGAATCAGAATCAGAATCAGAATCAGAATTAGAATCAGAATCAGAATTAGAATCAGAACCAGAATCAGAATCACAATCAGA
>NC_045163.1:28477796-28482796 GCF_900700415.2 Clupea harengus | reverse complement strand
ACACACACACACACACACACCACACTGGCACCACACACACACACACCACACTGGCACCACACACACACACACCATACTGGCACCACACACACCACACACACACACACACACACCACACACACACACACACACACCACACTGGCACCACACACACACACACACACACACACACACACACACACACACACACACACCACACACACACACCACACTGGCACTCTGTCAGAAACTTCTGGCAGCTGGCCTGGTGCTAATGGTGGTGCTAACTTCTGTGTAATTGTATATTGTGTGTGCGAGCTGAGCAATGGGCTAATTAAGAGGGCGAGATCAAAGCCTCGCGGAACAAAGGACTCATCCACAACTGAAGCACATCCCTGGACACTGATGACACACACACACACACACACACACACACACACACCACACTGGCAACACACACACACACACACTGATGTGTGTGAATGCAGCTCATCACATTTGTGTGTAAACATATATAATGAAGTATTGGTGCACTTGTGTTTGTTTTTGTCTGTTTGTGTGTGCGCATATGTGTGTGTGTTTGTGTGTGCGTGCATGGGTTTGTGTGTGTGTGTGTGTGTGTGTGTGTGTGTGTGTGTGTGTGTACATGTAGCACTCCCAAACGCATACTAACTGAAGAGCTATTGGGTCCTTCTATTAAGTAATGAACTCAAGTCTTGGGTCCCTGAATTATGAAGTTCACCAAAGTATCTATTATTATTATTATTATTATTATTATTATTATTATTATTATTATGATCTATTATTATTATTATTATTATTATGATCTATTATTTATTATTTATAGGGAAAGGAACTCCTACATTCACAGGGAGTGGTTGCTGTATGAATATAAACCAAATCGTGTTATTGTTTTCAAAAACAAATAAATACATAACTCCACATTTAGCAAACTCACTGAAAAGAGATACAGTTACATATTACATTTGACATAGAAAGTGTTTTTTTTTTCTTTTAAAATCAAATATACCCTATGAAAAACAAAACTTAGCATTTGACAACCAAAGCTAACATTAACCCTGTAAGCGGTTAGCCTACTAGCTAGCTTCACTGCAGATAATAATGTCCACAATCTTACACTAGCCGGCAAACCCTCTCAAAAACCCTACACGTAGCAGGCCTGGTTCGATGCTAGGGTACGTTGTGGCCCAAAAACTAAAACTGGTCGCTTCACTCCATGGAGCAACTAAAGATAATATCTGGTTCTTCCATATATATATATTCGTATATATATATTCGTATGTCTCAAAATACATTTCATACTGTTAGATAACTAAGCTTGTGTCCGCGAGCCATGCTAGTGCTTCACTGTTCAGGGTAGACAGTGCCTGAAGGCCAGGGCACTGGTACTTGGTGCAGTCGTTGATAATGTGATTGGCAGTTTGCTCTGGGGGCCCCACAGGGGCAGTCTGGAGCATCACATAGGTTCATCCTGTGCATATTGGCTCGGAAGCGTCCATGTCCTGTTCGGCATCTGTTGAGTCGTACCCAGGAGTTTCTGTTGAGGGTGTGTCCTGCAGGCCTTGTGGACGGTGTTTTGATGTAGCCATGTAGTTTAGTGTTGGCTGATGATCAGTCCATTAATCCGTTGACTTGGTCAGTCCTTGCGGAACCTGTCGCCTCTGTCGTTCTTCGTCGCTCACCTCAGGTCACCATTTTCTCTTTTTCCTAAACCCCCGTCATCCCCCAGGTCTAACCCAACCAGATTTAAACATATCTTTTTACAACCAATCAGAGCTAGCTGACATTACTGGTTTCTAGGCAGACAAGGACTCAAGAGGTTAGCTTCATTCTAACCAGCCGTTTCCCATACAATTCACAGGAATCAAAGAAAACGTATCCACTACGCATTGAAAACAATAAACACATTACTCTTCAACCATGTACACTTACTAAAATATATACAGAAGTTTCAGTTATATTCACACAGCATGGAATGAAAATCATTTGTAACCCTGTTAAATACATAATTATGACCGCCACTGCACACAGACCACTGCACACAGACAATCATATAGTGTTTGTCAAAGTTCCTCTTCTTCTACCTTTTTTTTCACACATTTTTTTGGTCGGTGATGTCATATACTTAGACTTCACCAATCCACATGAAGCTTTGTGTGGTTGAAGCCCCTTACGCTGAATATAAGGTGCTCCTCAAGATTCGTTCTTTCTTTACTTCATGTAACATTTACAAAATTCAATTGGTTTCCACCTGTTGAAGCAATCAAATCATTAAGCCTTTTGCTACTTGGGGGAATTCACACAGAGTGCTTGGACCCCGCATGTTGCCTGATCGCCATCTTGGGGGCACGGTGGCTCAGATGCTTGCACTGCTTGCACTGCCGCCTCACAGCAAGAAGGTCATGGGTTCGATTCCCGCATGGGGCGCTGTTGGCTCTGGGGGGCAGGTCCTCCTCAGACCTTCAGTGCTCAGGTGGGCTATCTTCCGGGCCTTTCTGTGTGGAGTTTGCATGTTCTCCCCGTGTTCACGAGGGGTTTCCTCCACTAAGAACCCCACCAGAAAAAACATGCAAAATAACAGAACACATGTCCATCCCTGACCAAAGATGGACAGTTCACTTCACTTGGTCCCCGGGCGCTACAAGCTGCCCACTGCTCCTGGGGGGTCCTTGAGGAAGGACGGTCCAGGATGGGAAAAAGCAGAAAATAAATTCACCGTGACCTCAGGCCTGCGTGTGTGTGTGTGTGTGTGTCCTGTGTCGCCTCCATATATGCATGTGTGTTTTCCAGTGTGTCGTGTGTGCCATTAAAAACCTGACAAAGGTCTTAATTATCTTTAAACCTATTTAAACGTATTATGATAGTGTGTATACCCCTGTCCTGTTATAAATGTCAATACTCACACCCTATCAGTGTACAGCCACCACATCCTAAAACTATAGTTCCTTACATTCTTACCTAGGGCTAGCGTCCCCATCACTGATCAATGCTAATTATCCCTAGACTTTCTCTCTTTCTCTCTCTTTCTCTCTCTCTCTCTCTCACACACACACACACACACACACACACACACACACACACACACACACACACAATCATTTCAGTCTCTTCCTCTGTCTCTGTGTCTTTCTGCATGCACACCCACACACCACACTAAAACACACACACACACACACACACACACACCACACTAAAGCACACACACACACACACACAAACACACACACACCACACTAAATCCACACACACATACCAGACTAAAATGTACACACACACACACACACAGATACACAAACCACACTAAAATGTACACACACGCACATACAGACACACACACACACACAGATACACAAACCACACTAAAACACACACACATAAACACCACACTAAAACACACACATACAGACACACACACACACACCATACTAAAACACACACACCATACTCAAACACACCCACATAAACACACACACATACAGACACACACACACATACAGACACACACACACACCATACTAAAACACACACACATACAGACACACACACACACACACACACCATACTAAAACACACACACATACAGACACACCATACTAAAATACAGACACACACACACACCATACTAAAACACACACACACATACAGACACACACCACACTAAAACACACACACACACACACACACATACAGACACACACACACAACACACACTCTTTCTCTCTTACATTACATTTCTCACTCTCACACATTTTGTCTTTCTCTGTGTGTCCCCCTCTCTCTATCTCTCTCCTTCCTTCTCTTTCTCTCCTTCTGTCCCACTCTCTCTCCTTCCTTCTGTCCCTCTCTCTCTCCTTCCTTCTGTCCCTCTCTCTCTCCTTCCTTCTGTCCCTCTCTCTCTCCTTCTGTCCCTCTCTCTCTCTCCTTCCTTCTGTCCCACTCTCTCTCCTTCCTTCTGTCCCTCTCTCTCTCTCCTTCCTTCTGTCCCTCTCTCTCTCCTTCCTTCTGTCCCTCTCTCTCTCCTTCCTTCTGTCCCTCTCTCTCTCCTTCTCTCCGTCTCCTTTTAAAAGTAGTTTATGAGGCCGTGTGGCTAGGAGCTGCAGGGCAGGGTCTTAATGAATCTGTCAGCGTCTGTGTTGACTGACAGGACGGGGTAAGTGATACACGTGAGTGGGATTGACTCCCTAATTACTCCAGCGGTGATGTGTGTGTGTGTGTGTGTGTGTGTGTGTGTGTGTGTGTGTGTGTGTGTGTGTGTGTGTGTGTGTGTGTGTGTGTGTGTGTGTGTGTGTGTGTGTGTGTGTGTGTGTGCGAGTGTGTGTGCGAGTGTGTGTGTGTGTGTGTGTGTGTGTGTGTGTGGAAGGACGCCGGGGTAAAGGTTAATAGTCCTGATTGTGAGACAGGCGCTCGCTGGCTGACTGCTTTCACAGGCACTGCGCCCCATCCCTCTCTCTCTCCCTCCGTCCCCTTTCACTCTCTCTCTCTCTCTCTCTTTATCTCTTTATCTCCATCCCTCTCTCTCTCCCTCTGTCCCCTTTCTCACACTCTCTCTCCCTCTGTCCCCTTTCACTCTCTCTCTCTCTCTTTATCTCCATCTCTCTCTCTTTTATCTCTATCTGTCCCCTTTCTCACTCTCTCTCTCCCTCTGTCCCCTTTCACTCTCTCTCTCTCTCTCTCTCTTTATCTCCATCTCTCTCTCTTTTATCTCTATCTGTCCCCTTTCTCACTCTCTCTCTCTCTTTCTGTCCCCTTTCTCTCTTTCTCGCTCTCTCTCTCTTTCTTGCTCTCTTTATCTCACTCTCTCTCTCCTTTATCTCTATCTCTCTCTGTCCCCTTTCTCTCTCCCTCTCTCTCTTATCTTTATCTCCCTCTCTCTCTCCTTTATCTCTCTCTCTCTATGTCCCCTTTCTCTCTCCCTCTCTCTCTTATCTTTATCTCCCTCTCTCTCTCCTTTATCTCTATCTCTCTATGTCCCCTTTCTCTCTCTCCCTCTCTCTCTTATC
>NC_045163.1:28465296-28467796 GCF_900700415.2 Clupea harengus | reverse complement strand
CATCATATCCCATTACCCTCTCAGCTCTCAGCCCTGTCTGTGCCCTCGCTTCTGCCGGCCCTGTCCTCATCTGGCATCATCACAGATCTCCACCCCACCATCCACGGCCTCTCTCTCGCGTAAAGACATGCAGATTAGCGGCCCTGCAGAAACACACATTTACGTGGGTTACGTGGGTCCACCCCCGTATAGTGGAAGGGAAAAAAAAGAGTCTGGAGTGGTTCGTTCTGCTCGCTGTCAGGCTGGGACACATTTAATCCTCGTTAATTGACACATGTAACCAGCTGCGGAGGCGATTAAGCAGATTAATCCATTTGGAACTGTATTTAAAAAATATCTCTAATGATCTCTAGGTTCTGTCCCCATCAGAGAGCTGGAGTTTGTCGGGATGATCATGAGAGGTACTGCGATAGTGTTCAAACTCTGTGGTACTTACAGACACGATCATGAGAGATGCTGCGATAGTGTTCAAACTCTGTGGTACTTACAGACATGATCATGAGATACTCCGATAGGGTTCAAACTCTGTGGTACTTACAGACATGATCATGAGATACTCCGATAGTGTTCAAACTCTGTGGTACTTACAGACATGATCATGAGATACTCCGATAGGGTTCAAACTCTGTGGTACTTACAGACATGATCATGAGAGATACTGCGATAGTGTTCAAACTCTGTGGTACTTACAGACATGATCATAGTGTTCAAACTCTGTGGTACTTACAGACATGATCACATGGAGACCAATGCATGGGCCTTCATCACAATGTTGAAAAGAAAAAAAAAGTGTGAGTGTGTTTCATCCAAATGCTTCTGATGTCACACGCACACACATCACACAAAGAACATTTAAAAACAAGCACTTTTCATGCCCTCTTCTCTTCTTAACTCAAATCCTGGAGATACCAGGGTTGTAGGCAACTGTTAAAAATTACTTCATTCACACCCCATACCTTCATTTAGTATCTTACATTCACATCCCATACCCTAAACCCTAGTCCTACTCTAGCCCTAGAGTTAGTGTAGGTTGGTGTAGGTGCTACAGGCCGTTTCTGGGGGTTCGCAGATTTGAAGGGTTGATGGGAAGGGGGGATTCATTTCCTGTTTGTAATCATCTGATGGGGTACAAGCTACACTCAATGGAACATAATTCTCTCTTACACACACACACACACGCGCGTATACAGACACAGACACACACAGACACTCTATCTCATTCTCCCACTCTCTTTTTTCATTTAAGTACTTGCACTTGGCTCACTCTTCTCACTTCCTTCTCATCACCCCACCTCTTCTCTGTTGACACACACACACTCACACACACACACACACACACACACTCTTCTCACTTCCTTCTCATCACCCCATCTCTCCTCTGTTGACACACACACACCTAAGGGGAGGATAGAGCAGAAGAAAGAAAAGATAGAAAGGGGGGAGAGAGAGATGGAGAGGGAGAGAGAGAGATGGAGAGAAAGAGAGAGGGAGACAGGGGTGGGGGGTGGAGAAGCAGGGAGGGGGAGAGAGAAAAATGGAGCGAGTGAGAGGGGGATAGAGAGATGGAGAGGCAGAAAGATGTCGTGAGGGAGAGGGGGATAGAGAGACAGAGAGATGGAGAGGCAGAAAGATGTAATGAGTGAGAGGGGGATAGAGAGATGGAGAGGCAGAAAGATGTAATGAGTGAGAGGGGGATAGAGAGACAGAGAGATGGAGAGGCAGAAAGATGGAGTGAGGAAGAGGAGGGAGGGGGGATAGAGAGACAGAGAGATGGAGAGGCAGAAAGATGGAGCGGGGGATAGAGAGACAGAGAGATGGAGAGGCAGAAAGATGTAATGAGTGAGAGGGGGATAGAGAGATGGAGAGGCAGAAAGATGTAGTGAGTGAGAGGGGGATAGAGACAGAGAGGTGGAGAGGCAGAAAGATGTAATGAGTGAGAGGGGGATAGAGACAGAGAGGTGGAGAGGCAGAAAGATGCAATGAGTGAGAGGGGGATAGAGAGATGGAGAGGCAGAAAGATGTAGTGAGTGAGAGGGGGATAGAGACAGAGAGGTGGAGAGGCAGAAAGATGTAATGAGTGAGAGGGGGATAGAGAGACAGAGAGGTGGAGAGGCAGAAAGATGGAGCGAGTGAGAGGGGGATAGAGACAGAGAGGTGGAGAGGCAGAAAGATGGAGAGGGGAAGAGGAGGGAGGGGTTGAGAGACTGTTATAATGCATTAGTGCTGCATTATCCTCCTTGCCTGTGCTTAAAAATTCATCAGGCCATTAGAGTGACTTCCCAGGGTGCCGTTAGAGTGACTTCCCAGGGTGCGGAGTCTAATTGTTCCGATGTCCATTACCTGCACGGCTCTCTGCGAGTCTTTAAGAAGAAACACACTCACATTAATGAAAAATGTGGATTTCATATATTTTGCTTAAGAGATTGGGTTCTGGGTGTTTAATTAAAAGGACCAGATGTCCCATAAGCCACGATTGTATGAAGCAAGGTCTTAATTCTCA
>NC_045163.1:28452796-28457796 GCF_900700415.2 Clupea harengus | reverse complement strand
GTGTGTGTGTGTGTGTGTGTGTGTGTTTCTCATACGTATCAGTATTTGCATTCTGCTTCCTGCAGGCGTGGTACCAGCTCATCAGCTGTGATTACGTTATTTTCCACATTAAACTTGTCCAGGTTGGCACTGAAGAGAAGATCGATATTTGCTGGTGTGGAAACAAAAAGAAAAAAAAAGAAAAAGAAACGATGAAGAAGAAGAACGGAACATCTGCCCATCAATCATGACACTCTTGTATTTAACCTGTCAGGTCCAACAAGATTCAATATCTTTTGAAAGAAAGACTTCTGTCAAGCAATGTCTAACTCAGTGTGTGTGTGTGTGTCTGTGTGTCTGTGTGTGTGTGTCTGTGTGTGTGTGTCTGTGTGTGTGTGTGTGTGTGTGTGTGTCTGTGTGTGTGTGTGTGTGTGTGTGTGTGTGTGTGTGTGTGTGTGTGTGTCTGTGTGTGTGTGTGTGTGCTTTAAGAGCATGACTCTTGATCTCCTGAAGGTAGGCTCGGCTATCAGGAGCGAGTGAGTGGTGATGATTCCTGATGGTGTCGGAGGAGTTGTGATTGTACTCCCCTCCTCCTGCTCCTCCTGCCTAGGGCCTGATGGCGCTGGCCACTGCCTGAGAAGAAGACGACTGTGAGGATTCTCAGATAAATTAACACACACATCAGTCAGTCATACACAACACAGACATACACACACACACTCTCAGATAAATTAACACGCACATCAGTCAGTCATACACAACACAGACATACACACACACTCTCCGATGAACTAACACACACATCAGTCATACACGACACACACACACACAAACACACAGATCAGTTATACACATCCACAAGCATATCAGTCTTACACACCCTTACACACACACACACACACACACATACATACACACGCATCACTTGCTAGCTGCCGTCACCACAACAACTCTCCAGATATGCTCGGAGAGGCAGGGAAATCAGTTACTCTACCCCCCCCCCCCCCCCCCGACTCCCCCACACTCCCCCCCGCTTCTCGCCCCATGGTGAGGAGGGCCTGTTTCGGCTCAGAAGCGCCTTACACACACACACACACACACACACACACACACACACACACACCGCCTTACACCGGGAGCGCTGCTAATCCATCAAACTCACTCCAACAAAGGAAAAATACAACAACGCCGCCCCCCCCCCCCCCCCCCCCCCGTCACCACCACCACCACCACCACAAGGAGATGCACCATCATGAGTGAATATTTCCGCTTTCTCTTTCACACAGCGATAGCTGTTTACTATTCCACGCCAATCACTGCAGAGACATCAGCGCTAACTCTGTTCGTCTCACTGAATATGAGTGGAGTGGGTTACATGTTTAGTTTATAGGGCTCAGTGTCTGTGTGTGTGTGTGTGTGTGTGTGTGTGTGTGTGTGTGTGTGTGTGTGTGTGTGTGTGTGTGTGTGTGTGTGTGTGTGTGTGTGTGTGTGTGCTTCTGATCCAGAGATAGAGTGTTGATTAAGGTCAGAGGGGCCTGGATGGTTGTGTATCAGCATGTGCTGTATGTGTGTGTGTGTGTGTGTGTGTGTGTGTGTGTGTGTGTGTGTGTGTGTGTGAGGCCGAGTGGTGTCAGTGACTCAGCACTCCACAGTGTTATTCCACTTTATTTAGTACAAAACACCCAATCAGATCCAGAATAAGTGAGTCAGTGTACTTTTTGACGAAGAACGCAATGTATATGTTTCACTAAAGAGGGTAACGTATGTATTTGGCCACTTGATTGTTATTGAGTGAAACCGTGTAGTTCCCCCTCCCTTCTAGAACAAGTCGGTGTGTGTGTGTGAGACGCGTAATCTAAACGAGCCATGACGGGCATTTATTTACGCCTAGTCCATTGAACGGGGGGGGGGGGGGGGGGGGGGGGGGTTATTTACCAAGATCCTTCTGCTGGGACTTAAAGTTGTTAATCAACGAGGCTAACAAGAACTGGATCAATCCTGTCTATTGGTGTGCACAATATCACTAACAGGCTAACAGGCCACAACCGTGACATCTCTCCCTCTCGCTTTCACACACACACACACACACACATACACACACAGACACACATACACACACACACACACACACAGACACACACACACACACACACACAGACACACAGACACACACGCACACACACACACACACACACATTCACTCCCCCCCTCCCCCTCCACCTCCCCCGCTCTATGCCATTAAATTCTGATCGCTGACTTTCTCACTTTATTTTACTTCCCTCTTTCATTCCTTTCATATTTTAAAAAGACAAAGCGTAGCGTAGCGTAGCGCTCCATGAATATTCAGAGTCAATGTCATGTTCACATCTCCGTTAAGCAGCAGGTGTTATTGATCCCACATTAGGCGATCAATACCTCACCACTTGAAGGCGAGGAGGTGGTGACATTTCAGGTTAATGACTACATGCTTCCCCAAATCAATGAAATTGATGTGAGCAGCCTCAACTGATTTGAAATTATACACCTCTATGTGACGGCCACACTGCCCCTCTTGTTCCCCGTATTCATTCTCTTTCTGGTGGATTCTGTCGAGTATCTTATTTTTGTTTTTGGTGAAAGAAAACAACCCTTTTAAAAATAAAAAAAATGCAAGGAATGCAACTCTTTACACTGCCTGTTATGTTTAAAGGTAGAGCCTTTAATGTGTAAAAACTCCATATTTCACACACACGCACACACACACGCACACACACACACGCACACACGCACACACACGCACACACACACACGCACACGCACACGCACACACACACACACACACACACACACACACACACACACACACACACACAGCAGCATGAAGAAACAAGTAGAGAGAACAGAGGGCAAAAAACACAAATCCATTATTGTCTGCCAATGGCACCTCAAGGCATATGTGACATGTACAAACTGTTGCCTGGGGGCTGGGGGGCTGGGGGTGTGTGTGTGTGTGGGTGTGTGTGTGTGTGGGGGGGGGGGGGTGCAGCCCAGCGCGGTGTTTTGATTTTCTGCGGTGTGAAGGTTGAGTTGAGTCATTTTGCACCCAATTACACCGCAGTAAATTTGCCGGATGGTTCTTGTCGCGCTGTATCGATCCGGCGTGTCACCTTGAACTTCTTTATTGACACATCGCAGGCAGACCTCTCAATTTAGCCACGCGCGCGCGGATATACTATGGCCCCACGTGATGTCACCGCACAGCTGCTTGTCACTGAAGATTACCCAGAACGTGTGTCCCGCCCCCCCCCCAAAAAAAGGAAACGTGACAGAGCACCCCCTCAACACAAGCAGCACCCCCAACTCTGCGTCTCTTTGGAGCACTTTGCACCCCCGCCCCTCTCCCCCCGAACAACACGGACCCCCCCGCCCCTCTCCCCCCGAACAACATCGCTCCAGCGAGCGATTCTCTCCATCTCTCTCGATCACTGGAGACGTGGCTGCCATCTCTGCTGTGTGTGTGTGTGTGTGTGTGTGTGTGTGTGTGTGTGTGTGTGTGTGTGTGTGTGTGTGTGACGTGGCTGTCATCTCTGCTTGACCTTTCCCCCGAGATAGATGACACTATGGAAGGCTGTCATTAGCACCCGTCTCGTATTACTGCCCTGACCACATCTCCATGGGGGGGTGGGGTGGGGGGGCTCTTCTGACCACATCTCCATAGGGGGGGGGGGGGGGGGGGGGCCTGGATGCAAAATGCACTTTCCACAAAAATGGATTTTCCATCTTCTTGAGAGTTTTCTGAGAGAGACGTCAGGTCTGAGATCCTCACAGGACCTTCTCTCTTTCACCTTCCTCTCTGTATCCCTATCCCCCTCTCTCTCTCTCTCTCTCTTCTTCACCTTCCTCTCTGTATCCCTATCCCCCTCTCTCTCTCTCTCTCTCTCTTCTTCACCTTCCTCTCTGTATCCCTATCCCCCTCTCTTTCTCTCTTTCACCTTCTCTTCCTCTATCTCTTTTTCACCTTCTCTTCTTCACCCCCTCTCTATCCCTATCCCCCTCTCTGTCTTTTTCACCTTCTCTTCCTCCATCTCTTCTTCACCTCCCTCTATCCCTATCCCCCTCTCTCTCTCTCTCTCTCTTCCTCCACCTCTTCCTCCATCTCTTCTTCACCTCCCTCTCTCTATCCCTATCCCCCTCTCTCTCTCTTCCTCCATCTCTTCTTCACCTTCCTCTCTCTATCCCCCTCTCTCTCTCTTTCACTTTCTCTTCCTCCATCTTTCTGTCCCTTCATGACGGATTGACTGTGCTGTGTGTGTGTGTGTGTGTGTGTGTGTGTGTGCTGTGTGTGTGTGCTGTGTGTGTGTGTGAGTCCTTGTATGAGGACACATAGTGTTTTTTTTAATGAAGCACAAACCTCCAGACGGTCAAATATAAAAATGTTGCAACTTCTGAGGTACAAATCATCAGCTGTGGCCTGGTGGTGTGACATGTTCTGATGGACATCTGTTCTGTTCTGTGTGTGGCTTCTGAAGTCCCAGCGTGAGGGGGGAAAGCCATAGTTCAACAGCCAACACAATGACCCTTTCCAGTGCAAACAGACTGCCTCTCCTCTGCTCAAACACATACACACACATGCACACACGCCCAAACACTCACACTAATATTTTTCTCTTTGAGCTGTATGATGAGGTCATAAAAAACGACCGGTCTGGCACTGGCCCTGGGTAAGTGTCCCCCTCTACCCATAAGACCCTGCACTCAGCGGTGACCGCCGAGGCCTCGCACAAGGCCCCTTTACTGCGGGCGCACAGATTGCGGGGGCCATTTGCAGTGCGGCGAGGGTCAGAGATCACCTGTGAATCTGTGATTCCAGCCCCATCCATCAGATTTATGGCTCAGATGTGTCAACACAGGCGGTCAGACACACACACACACAACACACACACACACACACACAACACACATACACACAAACACACACACACAACACACAAACACGCACTCACACACCACACCACACACAACACAGCACACACACACACACA
>NC_045163.1:28450802-28452506 GCF_900700415.2 Clupea harengus | reverse complement strand
CGGGGCTGGAAATTCAATCCTCCTCTCTCACTGATATTTTGCCAATGTTTAGCTTTTAAAAAGCAGGAAATGAATGAAGGCATCCGCCGTCTGTGAGATCTCATCAGACGAGATAAGAGACGTCTCAGATGACACGGAGCGGAGGGGAAGTGGGAGGCTTGTGTTCGGGAGACAGTCAGGTATTCATGATTCCCACGAGACACACACACACACACACACACACACACACACCCACGCGGCTCCCCAACACACACACACACCAGCCCACACCAGACCACACAGGCACACAGGCCGTGTGTAGCATGAAAGCAAATTTCCCTGTGCTCTCTCTCTCTTTCCTTCTCTCTCTCTCTCTCTCTCTCTCTCTCTCTCTCTCTCTCTGTCTGTCTCTTTTTCTCGCGCTGTGCTTTATATTTCTGTGATATTTCAAGGCACAGGAACCAGGGAAAGAGCGGTTCAATAAACCATGAATTTTAGTGAGAACAATTTACTCCCAAAGAGTCAGATGGAAGTCTTGGGTTGTTTTGAACCCTCCCCCCCACCCCACCCCACCCTATCCACACACACACACACACACACACACACACACACACACACACACACATACTCACAAATAACTCCTTTTCCTACCAAGAAAGCAATCACTATATTCCGCGGTGACACCGCATCGAGCCGAGTGTGCCAGGAGAGCGCTGCCGTGAGCCGGTGGCGGGGGGAAATTTGTCGGGTGTATCGCCGCCGCAGTCAATTCCTTGGCCTCCAAAAGTGATTCTTGATTTAACACCTTTTCCAAATTGAGCGTTCATTTTGTGCCGTTGTGTTGCCGTTACAAAATCTGCGGGGGCATTTGCATGGAGGCGCAGGGTCGGGCCGTCTCTCTGGGCCTTGGGTCCACACACACACACGCACACACACACACACACTCACATACACACACACAGACACACACACACACACACACACACACACACACACACACACACACACACACACACACACATGCTGGGCCTTGGTCTCTGCCACGGAGACGCCCTTCCTTCTCATGTTAGCGTTTGTGGTGAGCAAATTGAAATTTAGCGTGCCGGTGTGTGTGTGTGTGTGTGTGTGTGTGTGTGTGTGTGTGCGTGCCGGGGTGGCAGCGCGGACGCTTGGCAGCCTGCGGCATTTAGCCGGGGTGGCAGCGCGGACGCTTGGCAGCCTGCGGCATTTAGCCGGGGTGGCAGAGAGGGCCTCCTCCACAGAACCAGAGCACAAGAAAGAAAAGCAGACGCTTGAGGAAGGCAGCCATTTCTTCCTCCTGAAACAGACCCGCCCCACTGCGCCCCACTGCGCCCAGGTGAGGGTGAGGTCCCTGGTCCTTACAGTGGGAGTGTAACCCTGGTGCTGTGACGACCTCTAGGGACGCAAGAACCTCCGCTTCTCTCCCGGTTCTCCCCCGCTTCTCCCCCGCTTCTCCTCCGCTTCTCCCCCGCTTCTCCCCCGCTTCTCCCCCGCTTCTCCCCTGGCTCTCTCCCGGTTCTTCCCCGCTTCTCCCCCGGCTCTCTCCCGCTTCTCCCCCGCTTCTCCCGGCTCTCTCCCGCTTCTCCCCCGCTTCTCCCCCGCTTCTCCTCCGCTTCTCCCCCGCTTCTCCTCCGCTTCTCCTCCGCTTCTCCCCCGCTTCTCCCCCGCTTCTCCCCCGCTTCTCCCCTGGCTCTCTCCCGGTTC
>NC_045163.1:28440802-28443302 GCF_900700415.2 Clupea harengus | reverse complement strand
GTACTGGTTGGTCAGTAGTACTGACTCGGTGAAATGGACATCGGTCAGTACTGGCTCAGTGTGTGTGTGTGTGTGTGTGTGTGTGTGTGTGTGTGTAATTACATAGCAGGACTACTCTCATGATTGTTGATTGTCCATAAGGCAACATTTATTTCATTCCATTACAATCGGCAAGAATGTAACAAGAAAAAAAAAACTGACACGGTTAATCTTTCTGACTCCCATTGGTCAGTACTGGCTCGGTGAAATGGTCTGTCCAGATTCGCCCTCCCTCTCTCACTCGTCCAAGTCAAAGTGACAAAGCAAGCCTTGATTTGAACTTAGCCCTCAATTAGAGAAGTGCTTCCTAAACGTACTAATGAAGCCGTCAGCTGGCCAGAG
This sequence comes from Clupea harengus, assembly GCF_900700415.2. Taxonomy (NCBI): domain Eukaryota; kingdom Metazoa; phylum Chordata; class Actinopteri; order Clupeiformes; family Clupeidae; genus Clupea; species Clupea harengus. Next base: position 28,442,921 of record NC_045163.1, on the reverse strand, counting down.
CCCATTTTACCAGAAGGTAATCCGTCTTACCGAAATATATATCAAATTAAATGTTTGAGCCGCCCGCCGCCCCCGGCATAAACTTTTAAAACCGAAGTGAGCACTTTCAGTCACTTTGGCTTACGCCATGTGGAAGGCTGGCATTTAATTTTATCCATTCCAATAAACAAGTGCGAAGAAATAAAAAATAACAGCATTAGCGGGCGGTCATTACGGAATGATACAGGAAAATACAGAGCGGACTTCAGAGGGCTTTGGGACAGATCTGACCCGGCTGGCTGGCGTTCCAGCGCTCCAGTAAGAAGATTAAAGTTTTGAGTCCATTCTTTCCCTTTTAAGCAGACGTGCTCTGGCGCAGGCGGGGGGGCTTTGGAAGATTTGGAGGGGCGGATTTTTGACTCTTGTCGGGTGTTTTATACATTTGTGCACAAAAGAAAAACAGTTGTGTGTGTGTGTGTGTGTGTGTGTGTGTGTGTGTGTGGGGGGGGGGGGGTAATGTGTTAAGACTACTCCAGCACAATGAAATCTGAACAAGATAAAGAGAGAGATAGATACAGAGAGAGAGTGATAGATAGAGAGAGAGAGAGAGAGTGATAGATAGAGAGAGAGAGAGAGAGAGAGAGACAGAGAGATGGATAAAGACTGACAGAGAAACAGAAAAAAAGAGCGAGAGAATCATCTTGTTGAGCACTTTTACTCCTGGATTTAAAGCTTTCATCCACAGGGCTGTGTGTGTGTGTGTGTGTGTGTGTGTGTGTGTGTGTGTGTGTGTGTGTGTGTGTGAGTTTGCGTGAGTGAGATTGCCGGAGATGAGAAGACGCAGAGCGAAAGCTTACGGTAAGATGAGCCAATCAGAGGGCTCTCTGCGGTAAGATGAGCCAATCACACGGCTCTCTCCCGACTGAAGATTATGCCAAGAGTCTGTGAGTGCATTACTGCGTGATTCACCGGTAATCCCCACAGATCTTTCACTTTTCACAATTCACTAAATGTGTTGTTATAATTTCGTTTTTTTTTTTTGGTCTTTGTAAAGTGCTTTGATTTCTACTGGTGTAATACTTCTGGGACAGATGTAGTGAAGACCACGCATGGTGCACACACACGGCCTTTAAAGCAACACAAGGTTTGTTTGGCGTGGATTCTGCGTGGGGTCACAGGTCACAAGAAGAAGCCTGCTCTCACCGTCTGTGCCTGCCTCTCTAAAAGCATCTCCTGGCCCTAAAGAACATAAAGAAAATAATTCTTTATAACTGTTATAAGTTATAATTATTTTATTAATAATTAAAATGAAACTTAAAAAAAATAGTAATACAATTCTTGCCAATATTACAAATGAAGATCTTGTATCTGCCTTGGTTCAAAACAAACTAATATTAAAAAATGACTTGTTTTTCTTACAGCAAAGTGAGGTGGATTCATGATGTTTAAATCAACACTACTCAAAGGTGAGGTGGATTCATGATGTTTAAATCAACACTACTCAAAGATGAGGTGGATTCCTGGATGTTTAAATCAACACTACTCAAAGATGAGGTGGATTCCTGGATGTTTAAATCAACACTGCTCAAAGGTGAGGTGGATTCCTGGATGTTTAAATCAACACTACTCAAAGGTGAGGTGGATTCCTGGATGTTTAAATCAACACTACTCAAAGGTGAGGTGGATTCATGATGTTTAAATCAACACTACTCAAAGTGAGGTGGATTCATGATGTTTAAATCAACACTACTCAAAGGTGAGGTGGATTCATGATGTTTAAATCAACACTACTCAAAGGTGAGGTGGATTCCTGGATGTTTAAATCAACACTACTCAAAGGTGAGGTGGATTCCTGGATGTTTAAATCAACACTACTCAAAGGTGAGGTGGATTCATGATGTTTAAATCAACATTACTCAAAGGTGAGGTGGATTCCTGGATGTTTAAATCAACACTACTCAAAGGTGAGGTGGATTCATGATGTTTAAATCAACACTACTCAAAGGTGAGGTGGATTCCTGGATGTTTAAATCAACACTACTCAAAGATGAGGTGGATTCCTGGATGTTTAAATCAACACTGCTCAAAGGTGAGGTGGATTCCTGGATGTTTAAATCAACACTACTCAAAGGTGAGGTGG
>NC_045163.1:28415802-28423302 GCF_900700415.2 Clupea harengus | reverse complement strand
TGTGTGTGTGTGTGTGTGTGTGTGTGTGTGTGTGTGTGTGTACATGAAGCTGAGAGCTGGCCTAAGGAAGAGGAATGTGTGTACTGCCCTAGGTTTAGAATATTTTTATTTATAATTTCCTGACTATTAAGCACGCTTTATACATGGATTTTGCTAAATAAAAAAAAACACCATAATGCTAAATAAACACTCAAGAAATGGTTTCATTGTGAGTAGGAATGGGGCATTTGTGTGTGTGTGTGTGTGTGTGTGTGTGTGTGTGTGTGTGTGTGTGTGTGTGTGTGCATGCGGGGAGGGGGTAAAGGTGTAGTGTTTTTGCTTGAAATGCTCATAGCACTTTTAAATAGCCAGTAGTGTTTGCACCACAACTACCGCCATAATGGCAGGAGGTAATGCTGACTAAACTGCCATCAATACACGGGTTTGTTTGATAAAATACCATAAAATACTGTAATGCGGTTTATATATGGTGCAGTTAATAGTCGCTTTAATACGGTAGAACAATAAAGGCTTCCACTGAAAAATACAGAAGAGCTGATACATGGGGAGGTCTATATTTTATGATTGAACATATTTAAGGATGTTGTGTTTACTGGGCCTATCCTGGTGACGAATGAGAAGCAGAAACACTTCCTAGCCAAACAAAAGGAGATCTTGCACATTTGTTTTGGCTTTGTTGAACATTTTAAATTGTGTCACACTATAAATATAAACCCTTTTCTACATTTAAAGTCAGCTTTACAGCAGTGTTAATTTTGGCAGCTATTTTAGATTAAGTCTCAGTCTTTAGACGAAAATGCACATTAGTTTTAGTCACATTTAGTCATTTTTATCCTCCTTAGTTTTCGTCTAGTTTTCGTCTAGACCCCTTGTGTTGTGTCTACAACTGCATAATAGTGAAGCTTGCAGTACATAAATTGTAGTATATGCCTACAGCTGAATTCCAATTAATTCAATGTAACTAATAATTTTAAGGCAATACTTAATTAACAGTATTATCATTAACATATAAGAGAATATCAAGTCTAGATTTTGAAGATTCAAATGATGTGATAGCACAATACAACTGCTATGCCTACCTGACCTTAGAATTAAATCAACCACATATTCTAGTCCATATGAATAGCTGTGCAATCTGATAACCAACAGATTTAGCTAGACGGATAGTTTTGAGAGTTGAAAGTGGTGCCAATGATAATAACAATTGCATAAATAGACAAGAATATGTAAACCAATCACATATGAATTTATTTTGTCTTGATTAATGTCATATGTGGCCTGTCCTATAGTTTATTCTGCAATACGTTTACTAGCTAGCTATCGACAGCTAACTTAGCTAGCTATCGATAGCTAGTATAACTTAGCTATGCTACCTCATAGTTAGCCAACGTTAGCTAGCTAAAAGTTTTGGAAATCATTTTCCAAGGCTAACGGGAGGTTTCAATCGAAAATGACTAGCTAGTTATCCAAGCTGACACAACCTATACACTCGACTGCCCCTTTGAAGGTAACTCAACGTTGGCTAATATATTCTAATAACTAGTTAACATTAGCTAATTATCATTGACAGTTACTAGCTAATTTACATTGGCATAAATTGCAGGGTTGTCTTGTGCGCTTTCAGGTGCCTCTTGTTGTGTTCTTCCCACAAGGTTTCTCTCCCGTTATTGCGGTGCATTGTGTTTAATTTTCTGTCAAGTTATAATTAAAGACTGTCCAGATATCTATTCTTCTTTTTCTTCCAGTACCGAGTGCTTGAACTTGAGCCATCATATAACGTTTGTTAGGGCGTCACGTGCATGTATGGGGGCATCTCAGGGAGTGGAGGAGGGATAGATACAGGACCAGGCAACATTCAACCAATGATGTGCATACAAGTTTAGAATTTTTTTTTTTTTGACTTAGTTAACCACCAACATTTTCGTCTCCTCTCGTCAACGAAAGTTAAAATAGATTTGGTCATAGTTTTTATTTTCAAAGATCTGTTTTCGTCACGTCTTAGTCTCGTTTTAGTCATTGGAAAAAGGTCGTTAACGCAGATTTTTCGTCATAGCTTTCGTCGACGAAATTAACACTGCTTTACAGCAGGAAATTGTAATTACACCGTTTCTTGCCAATGCGCTGGTGTAAATGTGATGCTTCATCAAACAAAATCGGATTTCATGAAGCACTTGTGTGCGTGCGGCGGTCATCATATCCCATTACCCTCTCAGCTCTCAGCCCTGTCTGTGCCCTCGCTTCTGCCGACCCTGTCCTCATCTGGCATCATCACAGATCTCCACCCCACCATCCACGGCCTCTCTCTCTCGCGTAAAGACATGCAGATTAGCGGCCCTGCAGAAACACACATTTACGTGGGTTACGTGGGTCCACCCCCGCATAGTGGAAGGAAAAAAAAGAGTCTGGAGTGGTTCGTTCTGCTCGCTGTCAGGCTAGGACACATTTAATCCTCGTTAATTGACAACATGTAACCAGCTGTGGAGGCGATTAAGCAGATTAATCCATTTGGAACTGTATTTAAAAAATATCTCTAATGATCTCTAGGTTCTGTCCCCCCCATCAGAGAGCTGGAGTTTGTCAGGATGATCATGACTGAGAGGTACTGCGATAGTGTTCAAACTCTGTGGTACTTACAGACATGATCATAGTGTTCAAACTCTGTGTTACTTACAGACATGATCACCAGAGATGCTGCGATAGTGTTCAAACTCTGTGGTACTTACAGACATGATCATGAGATACTGCGATAGTGTTCAAACTCTGTGGTACTTACAGACATGATCATGAGATGCTGCGATAGTGTTCAAACTCTGTGGTACTTACAGACATGATCATCAGATACTGCGATAGTGTTCAAACTCTGTGGTACTTACAGACATGATCAAGAGATACTGCAATAGTGTTCAAACTCTGTGGTACTTACAGACATGATAATGAGATAATTTAGCCTACATTTACATTTAGTCATTTAGCAGACGCTTTTGTCCAAAGCGACGTACAAGGGAGAGAACAGTCAAGCTAAGAGCAATAAAAAACATGGTGTTACAATAAATACTGCTTTACATAAGAATTAGAAAAACGACCTAGAAAGGAAAAAGAAGTGCAGGAATGTAACTGCTGTAAGTGCAAGTTAAGCGCTAGTCAAGGTGCCAGTTAGGAAGGGAGGTGCTCTCTGAAGAGTTGGGTCTTCAAAAGCTTCTTGAAGGTAGAGAGGGACGCCCCTGCTCTGGTAGTACTGAGATATGAGATACTGCGATAATGTTCAAACTCTGTGGTACTTACAGACATGATCATATGAAGACAAATGCATGGGCCTTCATCACAATGTTGAAAAGAAAAAAAAAATGTGAGTGTGTTTCATCCAAATGCTTCTGATGTCACACGCAAACACATCACACAAAGAACATTTAAAAACAAGCACTTTTAATGCCCTCTTCTCTCGGAGATACCAGGGTTGTAGGCAACTATTAAAAAGTACAATTCACATCCCATACCTTCATTTAGTATCTTACATTCACATCCCATACCCTAAACCCTAGTCCTACTCTAGCCCTAGAGTTAGTGTAGGTTGGTGTAGGTGCTACAGGCCGTTTCTGGGGGTTCGCAGATTTGAAGGGTTGATGGGAAGGGGGGATTCATTTCCTGTTTGTAATCATCTGATGGGGTACAAGCTACACTCAATGGAACATAATTCTCTCTCACACACACACACACACACACACACACACGCGCGTACACAGACACAGACACAGACACACACAGACACTCTATCTCATTCTCCCACTCTCTTTTTTCATTTAAGTACTTGCACTTGGCTCACTCTTCTCACTTCCTTCTCATCACCCCACCTCTTCTCTGTTGACACACACACACACACACACACACACACACACACACACACACACACACACACACACACACACTCTTCTCACTTCCTTCTCATCACCCCATCTCTCCTCTGTTGACACACACACACCTAAGGGGAGGATAGAGCAGAAGAAAGAAAAGATAGAAAGGGGGGAGAGAGAGATGGAGAGGGAGAGAGAGAGATGGAGAGAAAGAGAGAGAGAGACAGGGGTGGGGGGTGGAGAAGCAGGGAGGGGGAGAGAGAAAAATGGAGCGAGTGAGAGGGGGATAGAGAGATGGAGAGGCAGAAAGATGTCGTGAGGGAGAGGGGGATAGAGAGACAGAGAGATGGAGAGGCAGAAAGATGTAATGAGTGAGAGGGGGATAGAGAGATGGAGAGGCAGAAAGATGGAGCGAGTGAGAGGGGGATAGAGAGACAGAGAGATGGAGAGGCAGAAAGATGGAGCGAGGAAGAGGAGGGGGGGGGGGGGGAGACTGTTATAATGCATTAGTGCTGCATTATCCTCCTTGCCTGTGCTTAAAAATTCATCAGGCCATTAGAGTGACTTCCCAGGGTGCCGTTAGAGTGACTTCCCAGGGTGCGGAGTCTAATTGTTCCGATGTCCATTACCTGCATGGCTCTCTGCGAGTCTTTAAGAAGAAACACACTCACATTAATGAAAAATGTGGATTTCATATATTTTGCTTAAGAGATTGGGTTCTGGGTGTTTAATTAAAAGGACCAAATGTCCCATAAGCCACGATTGTATGAAGCAAGGTCTTAATTCTCAGGATTTACTACAGAAATGTCTTAGAGAATTTATGTAATTAAAGGAAGTGAGTGCAGAGTCCCACCATATGACTGGAAAGGTATGAACACACACACACACACACACACACACACACACACACACACACACACACACACACACACCATACACCACACACACACACACACACACACCATACATACACCACACACACACACACCATACACACACACACACACACTATACATACACCACACACACACACCATACACACACACACACCATACATACACCACACACAAACACACACACACACCATACACACACCACACACAAACACACTATACAAACACACACACACACACACACACACACACTCTCCCTCTCTCTTGCACACACCAAACACAGTGAGGGTAGTGTTGAGTTGGTAACATCACCAAAGGTTACAATTGTAAACTTTTACTCCTAAAGTTGATTTATTTTGCTTTTGGACTCTACCAGAGAGTGCCATCGAGCAGTGGCTCATGCATCGCTCCACAACAGGAGGAGAGAGGAGAGAGGAGAGACAAGAGAGGAGATGAGAGGGTAGGATAGGAGACGAGAGGAGAGGAAACTGTGGTTTCATGACAGAAGCAGGAGAGGAGAGGGGGGAGAGAGAAGAGAGGAGAGGAGAGGAGAGGAGAGTGGAAGCTGTGGCTTCATGACAGAGGCAGGAGAGGAGAGGAGAGGAGAGAAGAGGAGAGGAGAGGAGAGGGGAGGAGAGGAGAGAGGAGAGAGAAGAGGAGAGGAGAGAGGAGATGAGAGAGGAGAGGAGAGGAGAGAGGAGAGAGGAGACAAGAGAGGAGATGAGAGGATAGGATAGGAGACGAGAGGAGAGGAAACTGTGGTTTCATGACAGAAGCAGGAGAGGAGAGGGGGGGGAGAGAAGAGAGGAGAGGAGAGGAGAGGAGAGAGGAGAGGAGAGAGAAGAGGAGAGGAGAGAGGAGATGAGAGAGGAGAGGAGAGGAGAGGAGATGAGAGGAGAGAGAAGATAGGAGAGGAGAGAAGAGAGGAGAGAGAAGAGAGAAGAGAGGAGAGGAAGCTGTGGCTTCATGACAGAAGCAGGAGAGGAGAGAGGAGAGGAGAGACAAGAGAGGAGAGGAGAGAGGAGAGAAGAGAGGAAAGAGGAGAGAGGAGAGGATGTGAGGTGGAGAGAGACCACAGAAGGGTCGTGTGCATCAGCATTTTAAAAAGCTTTGACTGTACAACATCTGACAATATAGAGGAGTGGATAAATGGTGGTTGGTTGGATGAATGGATGGATAGATAGATAGATAGATAGATAGTCTAAAATGTGTTGTACAAAGCAGGCAAGATAATTGTATTGAATTCATTTTATTGACCTAATGAGAGTTCGACTATAAGCGAGATATTGTACCAGGAAATGAAAAAGTTCATCGGGTTGCTTCATGTAATTGTGGCCCTTAGGTATAGCCGCCGTGCTGTTTGCAGGCCCTCACCTCATCAGTCAAGCCATCGGCCATTTGCCAGCGCAATCAGAGGCATCAATTTATGATGTAAACTAAGAGTGTGTGTGTGTGTGTGTGTGTGAGTGTATGTGTGTGTGTGTGTGTGAATAAACTCCCCTCCTTTAGTCTGGTCTGTGGTTTTAAGTGAGTCATGCTGCCGTTTCCTCACCTCCTGCACTTAGGACAGGGCTGTAAATTTGAGACTCGCTCCTTTGATTAAGCTGTGGTCGCTGCCTGAGCGTGTGTGTGTGTGTGTGTGTGTGTGTGTGTGTGTGTGCCACTTATTTACACTGCTAGGGCTTTACTTAGAGGATGTCTCGAAGAGGCAGATACACTCTTCCTCTCTCCTCCTCTGCTGCTCCATCTTAAATGCTATAAACACTCTGATTGTTTTTCATCGTGGTTAAAAATCCATCTTCGGGGCGTCGGGGGAGGGCCCTTCCCTCTGCCGCTGTGGTCAGACTGGACGCTGGTGGTCTCGCAGCCTTTTATGCTCTGAAATATTCATCAGTGGCTTTTGCAACATTAATATCTTAGATGGCTTACAAGAACACTTAAATAATATCAACACTCCTCAGCACACACGCGCACGCACACACACACGCACGCACGCGCACACACACACACACACACACACACACACACACACACACACACACACACACAGACACACACACACGCACACACACGCACACACACACACACACACACACACACACACACACACACACATCTCTGTCTCATTCTCTCACTCTCCTTTTTTTTCATTTAAGTAATGCACTTGGCTGTTTTAGAGATGGTTGGGGATTAACCATGGGCCCCCAGTTAAGTCGAACAATGGTGTGTGTGTGTGTGTGTGTGTGTGTGTGTGTGTGTGTGTGTGTGAATGGGTAATAATTATTAAAGATGCTCTCAGTCCAGCGTACAATGGGTAATAATTATTAAAGATGGCTCTCAGTCCATGGGGTCTAAACCAGCGCAAGACTTGGAGGTTAGATTACAACAGCATCACTTAGTACACAGTTCCAACTCGCACAGCATCACTTCTCCTGTCTCTGTGTTAGATTACAACAGCATCACTTAGTACACAGCTCCAACTCACACAGCATCACTTCTCCTGTCTCTGTGTTAGATTACAACAGCATCACTTAGTACACAGCTCCAACTCGCACAGCATCACTTCTCCTGTCTCTGTGTTAGCTATGAGACACGGCAGTTTGCACTTCTTGCTTGACAGAAAAATTGAGAAAACGATCAACGATCAACACTGCTCTGAACTATTGTTATAGATAGATGGATAGATAGATAGATAGATAGATGTACAGATAGATAGATATATAGATAGATAGATAGATAGATGGACAATAGATAGATAG
>NC_045163.1:28405802-28410802 GCF_900700415.2 Clupea harengus | reverse complement strand
AAAAAGAAAAAAAAAGAAAAAGAAACCATGAAGAAGAACGGAACATCTGCCCATCAATCATGACACTCTTGTATTTAACCTGTCAGGTCCAACAAGATTCAATATCTTTTGAAAGAAAGACTTCTGTCAAGCAATGTCTAACTCAGTGTGTGTGTGTGTGTGTCTGTGTGTCTGTGTGTGTGTGTCTGTGTGTGTGTGTGTGTGTGTGTGTGTCTGTGTGTGTGTGTGTGTGTGTGTGTGTGTCTGTGTGTGTGTGTCTGTGTGTGTGTGTGTGTGTGCTTTAAGAGCATGACTCTTGATCTCCTGAAGGTAGGCTCGGCTATCAGGAGCGAGTGAGTGGTGATGATTCCTGATGGTGTCGGAGGAGTTGTGATTGTACACCCTCTCCTCCTGCTCCTCCTGCCTAGGGCCTGATGGCGCTGGCCACTGCCAGAGAAGAAGACGACTGTGAGGATTCTCAGATAAATTAACACGCACATCAGTCAGTCATACACAACACAGACATACACACACACTCTCAGATGAACTAACACACACATCAGTCAGTCATACACAACACAGACATACACACACACTCTCCGATGAACTAACACACACATCAGTCATACACGACACACACACACAAACACACAGATCAGTTATACACATTCACAAGCATATCAGTCTTACACACCCTTACACACACACACACACACACACACATACATACACACGCATCACTTGCTAGCTGCCGTCACCACAACAACTCTCCAGATATGCTCGGAGAGGCAGGGAAATCAGTTACTCTCCCCCCCCCCCCCCCCCCCCGACTCCCCCACACTCCCCCCCGCTTCTCCCCCCCCCCCCCCCCCAGACAGCCCCATGGTGAGGAGGGCCTGTTTCGGCTCAGAAGCGCCTTACACACACACACACACACACACACACACACCGCCTTACACCGGGAGCGCTGCTAATCCATCAAACTCACTCCAACAAAGGAAAAATACAACAACGCCCCCCCCCCCCCCCCCCAATCGTTCCCCCCGTCACCACCACCACCACCACCACAAGGAGATGCACCATCATGAGTGAATATTTTCGCTTTCTCTTTCACACAGCGATAGCTGTTTATTATTATTCCACACCAATCACTACAGAGACATCAGCGCTAACTCTGTTCGTCTCACTGAATATGAGTGGGTTACATGTTTAGTTTATAGGGCTCAGTGTCTGTCTGTCTGTGTGTGTGTGTGTGTGTGTGTGTGTCTGTGTGTGTGTGTGTGTGTGTGTGTGTGTGTGTGTGTGTGTGTGTGTGTGTGTGTGTGTGAGGCAGAGTGGTGGCAGTGACTCAGCACTCCACAGTGTTATTCCACTTTATTTAGTACAAAACACCCAATCAGATCCAGAATAAGTGAGTCAGTGTACTTTTTGACGAAGAACACAATGTATATGTTTCACTAAAGATGGTAACGTATGCATTTGGTCACTTGATTGTTATTGAGTGAAACCGTGTAGTTCCCCCTCCCTTCTAGAAGAAGTCGGTGTGTGTGTGTGAGACGCGTAATCTAAACGAGCCATGACGGGCATTTATTTACGCCTAGTCCATTGAACGGGGGGGGGGGTTATTTACCAAGATCCTTCTGCTGGGACTTAAAGTTGTTAATCAACGAGGCTAACAAGAACTGGATCAATCCTGTCTATTGGTGTGCACAATATCACTAACAGGCTAACAGGCCACAACCGTGACATCTCTCCCTCTCTCTTTCACACACACACACACACACACACACACACACACACACACACACACACACACACACACAGACACACATACACACACACACACACACACACATTCACTCCCCCCCTCCACCTCCCCCGCTCTATGCCATTAAATCCTGATCGCTGACTTTCTCACTTTATTTTACTTCCTCTTTCATTCCTTTCATATTTTAAAAAGACAAAGCGTAGCGTAGCGTAGCGTAGCGTAGCGCTCCATGAATATTCAGAGTCAATGTCATGTTCACATCTCCGTTAAGCAGCAGGTGTTATTGATCCCACATTAGGCGATCAATACCTCACCACTTGAAGGCGAGGAGGTGGTGACATTTCAGGTTAATGACTACATGCTTCCCCAATCAATGAAATTGATGTGAGCAGCCTCAACTGATTTGAAATGATACACCTCTATGTGACGGCCACACTGCCCCTCTTGTTCCCCGTATTCATTCTCTTTCTGGTGGATTCTGTCTAGTATCTTATTTTTGTTTTTGGTGAAAGAAACAACCCTTTTAAAAATAAAAAAATGCAAGGAATGCAACTCTTTACACTGCCTGTTATGTTTAAAGGTAGAGCCTTTAATGTGCCATATTTCACACACACACACACACACACACACACACACACAGACACACACACACACACACACACACACACACACAGACACAGACACACACACCCACACACACACACACACACACACACCAACACACACACATGCACACACACACGCACACGCACACGCACACGCACACGCACACGCACACACACACACACTCACACACACACACACACACACACCGCGGCGTGAAGAAACAAGTAGAGAGAACAGAGGGCAAAAAACACAAATCCATTATTGTCTGCCAATGGCACCTCAAGGCATATGTGACATGTACAAACTGTTGCCTGGGGGCTGGGGGGCTGGGGGTGTGTGTGTGTGTGTGTGTGTGTGTGTGTGTGTGGGGGGGGTGCAGCCCAGCGCGGTGTTTTGATTTTCTGCGGTGTGAAGGTTGAGTTGAGTCATTTTGCACCCAATTACACCGCAGTAAATTTGCCGGATGGTTCTTGTCGCGCTGTATCGATCCGGCGTGTCACCTTGAACTTCTTTATTGACACATCGCGGGCAGACCTCTCAATTTAGCCACGCGCGCGCGGATATACTATGGCCCGACGTGATGTCACCGCACAGCTGCTTGTCACTGAAGATTACCCAGAACGTGTGTCCCGCCCCCCCCCCACCCCAAAAGAAACGTGACAGAGCACCCCCTCAACGCCAGCAGCACCCCCAACTCTGCGTCTCTTTGGAGCACTTTCCACCCCCGCCCCTCTCCCCCCGAACAACACGGACCCCCCCGCCCCCCACCTCTGAACAACATCGCTCCAGCGAGCGGTTCTCTCCATCTCTCTCGATCACTGGAGACGTGGCTGCCATCTCTGCTGTGTGTGTGTGTGTGTGTGTGTGTGTGTCTGTGTGTGTGTGTGTGTGTGTGTGTGTGTGTGTGTGTGACGTGGCTGTCATCTCTGCTTGACCTTTCCCCCGAGATAGATGACACTATGGAAGGCTGTCATTAGCACCCGTCTCGTATTACTGCCCTGACCACATCTCCATGGGGGGGTGGGGGTGGGGGCGGGGGCTCTTCTGACCACATCTCCATTGGGGGGGGGGGGGGGGGGGGCTGGATGCAAAATGCACTTTCCACAAAAATGGATTTTCTATCTTCTTGAGAGTTTTCTGAGAGAGACGTCAGGTCTGAGATCCTCACAGGACCTTCTCTCTTTCACCTTCCTCTCTGTATCCCTATCCCTCTCTCTCTCTCTCTCTCTTCTTCACCTTCCTCTCTGTATCCCTATCCCCCTCTCTCTCTCTCTCTCTTCTTCACCTTCCTCTCTGTATCCCTATCCCCCTCTCTTTCTCTCTTTCACCTTCTCTTCCTCTATCTCTTTTTCACCTTCTCTTCTTCACCCCCTCTCTCTCTCTCTCTCTCTTCCTCCATCTCTTCCTCCATCTCTTCTTCACCTCCCTCTCTCTATCCCTATCCCCCCCTCTCTCTCTCTCTCTCTCTTCCTCCATCTCTCCATCTCTTCTTCACCTTCCTCTCTCTATCCCTATCCCCCTCTCTCTCTCTTCCTCCATCTCTTCTTCACCTTCCTCTCTCTATCCCTATCCCCCCCTCTCTCTCTCTCTCTCTCTTCCTCCATCTCTCCATCTCTTCTTCACCTTCCTCTCTCTATCCCTATCCCCCTCTCTCTCTCTTTCACTTTCTCTTCCTCCATCTTTCTGTCCCTTCATGACGGATTGAATGTGCTGTGTGTGTGTGTGTGTGTGTGTGTGTGTGTGTGTGTGTGTGCTGTGTGTGTGTGCTGTGTGTGTGTGTGAGTCCTTGTATGAGGACACATAGTGTTTTTTTTAATGAAGCACAAACCTCCAGACGGTCAAATATAAAAATGTTGCAACTTCTGAGGTACAAATCATCAGCTGTGGCCTGGTGGTGTGACATGTTCTGATGGACGAGAAGACCTGTGTCAAGTGCTGGACATCTGTTCTGTTCTGTGTGTGTGTGGCTTCTGAAGTCCCAGCGTGAGGGGGGAAAGCCATAGTTCAACAGCCAACACAATGACCCTTTCCAGTGCAAACAGACTGCCTCTCTCCTGCTCAAACACATACACACACATGCACACACGCCCAAACACTCACACTAATATTTTTCTCTTTGAGCTGTATGATGAGGTCATAAAAAACGACCGGTCTGGCACTGGCCCTGGGTAAGTGTCCCCCCTCTACCCATAAGACCCTGCACTCAGCGGTGACCGCCGAGGCCTCGCACAAGGCCCCTTTACTGCGGGCGCACAGATTGCGGGGGCCATTTGCAGTGCGGCGAGGGTCAGAGATCACCTGTGAATCTGTGATTCCAGCCCCATCCATCAGATTTATGGCTCAGATGTGTCAACACAGGCGGACAGACACACACACACACACACACACACACACACACACACACACACATACACACAAACACACACACACACACACACAAACATGCACACACACACACACACAAACACACACACACACACACACAAACACACACACACACAAACACACGCACACACACACACACACACACGCACACACACACACACACACACACACACACACACACACACACACACACACACACACACACACACACACAGGGCAGAAGATGCCCATCCCATCGGACAAACTAACTGCCCCAGTCCTG
>NC_045163.1:28393302-28400802 GCF_900700415.2 Clupea harengus | reverse complement strand
GCAGTAGAACCTATAATAATTGTCAGACTTTAATCGCACAAGACCTAGGTGTTCTGCAAAGGTTCTGACAGACCTGGATCCAGTAGGACCTAGGTGTTCTGCAAAGGTTTTGTCAGACCTGGATCCAGTAGAACGTAGATGTTCTGCAAAGGTTCTGTCAGACCTGGATCCTTGGCTACCTCAAATGTTAACATTTCTAGAAAATAACCAAATGTCAGGGCAAAAAAAAAAACATAATTTCACCCTTGGCAGAAAGAAAATAGAAAAATGTGACAAATTATACGTACCTTGGATTGAAAATCAGTACAACTGGAAACTTCAGCTTGTGGCTGAGAAGGAATTGAAAGAGGAAGCTAGAAGGGCTTTTTTTTAAGCCATTAAAAAAATCTATCCAACTTAAAATACCCATTAGAATTTGGCTCGAAATATTTCGGGCAGCGATTGAACCCATTTGCATTATACGGCAGTGAAGTGTGGGGTCCTTTGATAAACCAAGACTTTGAATGAAACAAAAACCCAGTTGAAACCCTGCATGCAGAGTTCTGCAGGAGATCCCTCAGAATGCTTAGTTCTGCAGGAGAACTATCGGAATACAGAGGCACACACCCAACAACGCAATTAAGCCAATTTATTTTTTATCATTACATTTGAACATAGAGACATACAATTCTGGCAACATTTCCAAACAAGTGACCCCATCACTTCATCTCAGTCCTTAAGAGCCAAGAGCAGAACAGAACACTGAAGAGAATCGCCCCAGTCAGCTGGTCCTGAGGCTCCAACAGGAGACTAACCAAACGAATGAATGGATGGATGAATTTATTGTCATTGCACAGAGTACAACGACATGCAAAGAGAGGATGAAAGATTACAGCATAACATGAGGGGAGAGAGGAGAGAAAAAAAGACAACCCCCAGACTATGCTCCTAGAGGAGTACAGTGTGGGAGCATAAAAAAACACCTCAGCACATAAGCACATACATTTTAAACATGACTTGCAATGGGGAGGGGGGGGGGGGGGATGACTGATAGTAATATTAGTCATATTCCCTTCCTCTTCTTTATTCTACCGCTCCTTATCCGGACAGGCTGAGGAGGTCCTTTGTCCCCAGGGCCATTCAGCTGTCCAACTCCACACAGAAGGAGAGGGGGAGATGGACTACTCTTCATGAGTCTACCTCAGTCCTCCACACAGAAGGGGAGGGGGAGATGGACTACTCTGAGTCTACCTCAGTCTGCCCTGTCATCCATCCCCATCTTACCATACCAGCCCACTATCCATCAATGTACTGGTTGTATTAGCCCATTGCACTGACTGACTATCTCATTTTAAATTATTGTTTAGTATGTCTCATTACTATTTGTGTGTATTTAAGTTTTGTCATTACTTGTCAGTTGTAAGCTACTGGATTTCCTAAATTTCCCTCGGGATAAATAAAGTATCTATCTATCTATCTATCTATCTATCTATCTATCCTTCCTCTAATGCTATCTCCTCTAACTAATACTTAACGCGCACTTACAGAAGTTACATTCCTGCACTTTTTTCTATTTCTTATGTAAAATAGTGTTACACCAGGTCTCTATTGCTGGTAGCTTGATTGTTATCTCCTTTTTACGTCGCTTTGGATAAGAGCGTCTGCTTAATGACTAAATGTGAATGTGTGTGTGTGTGTGCGTCTGATAAATGAATAAATGTAAACGCGATAGGAATAACTATAAACACTGACACCCTAGTAAAGAGATTTAAGAAAATTTGGCCGAACCAAATTATTAACACACAGAAAGAAAAGTAGCTGACTTATTGGAATGAAACACAAAAACAATAAACTACAATATGTTATTCTGCGCTAAACAGAAAATAAAAATGAGCAAAATATGTGACAACAGTAAAAGACCTTAAGTTAAGAAAAACAATGACAAGGTACAGACTCAACACTCACAGTCCTAGTAGAAACTCACAGACACTGGCAGACCTGGATACCCAAAGAAAACAGATTGTGTCTGTACAGTGTGTGTAGAGTGTGTGTACTGTGTGTGTACAGTGTGTGTACTGTGTGCAAAGTGTGTGTACTGTGTGTGCACTGTGTGTGTACAGTGTGTGTAGAGTGTGTGTAAAGTGTATGTAGAGTGTGTGTGGAGTGTGTGTACAGTGTGTGTGGAGTGTGTGTACTGTGTGTGTAGAGTGTGTATACAGTGTGTGCTGTGTGCAAAGTGTGTGTAGAGTGTGTGTAGAGTGTATTTACTGTGTGTGTACAGTGTGTGTACTGTGTGTGTAGAGTGTGTGTACTGTGTGTGTAGAGTGTGTGTATAGTGTGTATACAGTGTGTGCTGTGTGCAAAGTGTGTGTAGAGTGTGTGTAGAGTGTATTTACTGTGTGTGTACAGTGTGTGTACTGTGTGTGTGGAGCGTGTGTAGAGTGTGTGTAC
Organism: Clupea harengus; assembly: GCF_900700415.2. Taxonomy (NCBI): domain Eukaryota; kingdom Metazoa; phylum Chordata; class Actinopteri; order Clupeiformes; family Clupeidae; genus Clupea; species Clupea harengus. The sequence goes on along the minus strand of NC_045163.1, from coordinate 28,398,372 downwards.
AGTGTGTGTACTGTGTGTGTAGAGTGTGTGTAGAGTGTGTGTACTGTGTGTGTGGAGTGTGTGTGTACTGTGTGTGTGGAGTGTGTGTACTGTGTGTGTAGAGTGTATGTACTGTGTGTGGAGTGTGTGTACTGTGTGTGTACTGTGTGTGTAGAGTGTGTGTAGAGTGTGTGTACTGTGTGTGTAGAGTGTGTGTACAGTGTGTGTGGAGCTTGTGTACTGTGTGTGTAGAGTGTGTGTAGAGTGTGTACTGTGACAAGAAAGAAACAGAGTCAGAGCTACACTTCTCCAAATCACACAGAAACTTCGACCCAAAACTAGAAGCTATACATCCAACACTCCATGAAGTGAAAGAGCACAAGAAAGAAAATGCACTATTGATGAGAAGAGGAGAGAAGACTGTGCAGCTCTAGCTGTTTATTACACAGATGACTGGGATCAAGAGAGGAGTGACCACACAGAGTGACCACACAGTGACCACACAGTGACCACACACTGACCACACACTGACCACACAGTCACCACACACAGTGACCACACACTGACCACACACTGACCACACAGTGACCCCACAGTGACTGGGATCAAGAGAGGGGTGACCACACACTGACCACACACTGACCACACACTGACTGGGATCAAGAGAGGGGTGACCACACACTGACCACACAGTCACCACACACTGACTGGGATCAAGAGAGGAGTGAACACACACTGACCACACTCTACACACACTGACCACACAGAGTGACCCCACAGAGACCACACACTGACCACACAGTGACTGGGATCAAGAGAGGGGTGACCACACACTGACCACACAGTCACCACACACTGACTGGGATCAAGAGAGGAGTGACCACACACTGACCACACTCTACACACACTGACCACACAGAGTGACCCCACAGAGACCACACACTGACTGGGATCAAGAGAGGAGTGACCACACAGTCACCACACAGTGCCAACACAGTGCCCACACACTGACCACACAGATGACTGGGATCAAGAGAGGGGTGACCACACACTGACCACACTCTACACACACTGACCACACAGAGTGACCCCACAGAGACCACACACTGACCACACAGTCACCACACACTGACTGGGATCAAGAGAGGAGTGACCACACACTGACCACACACTGACCACACACTGACCACACACTGACCACACAGAGTGACCCAACAGTCACCACACAGTGACACACAGTGACACACACTGACCACACACTGACCACACAGTGACCCCACAGTGACCACACCTATGAATACTCAGGACACTCATACATTTACATTTACACACCCTCACACACACACGCACGCGCACACATACACATATATGTGTGTGCCTATACATGTATGTATGTATATACAGTATATACTTCCACTGTCCTTGGCTGTACAGAAATGAAGTGCTGGTGTATTTAAATGGAGCGTAACAATAACATGTTTTGATTTCTCAGCTTTGTTCTGCTGTTCCTGTGAATGTTTTGGCAATACATACAATATAATGTGTCATGCCAATAAAGCACATTTGATGGAGAATATGAGAGAGAGAAAGAGAGAAAGGATGAAAGAGACAGAGAGAGAGAGAGAGAGAGAGAGATTGGGTGAGAGAGAGACAGAAAGAGCGTGAGAGAGAGAGAGAGAGAAAGGATGAAAGAGAGAGAGAGAGAGATTGGGTGAGAGAGAGACAGAAAGAGCGTGAGAGAGAGAGAGAGAGAGAGAGAGAAAGGATGAAAGAGAGAGAGAGAGAGATTGGGTGAGAGAGAGACAGAAAGAGCGTGAGAGAGAGACAGAAAGAGCGTGAGAGAGAGAGAGAGAAAGGATGAAAGAGACAGAAGCGTGAGAGAAGAGGAAGCTTGTAGCCACTTTCACACTGTGAAAATAATTTAGCTGGATTATTAAATTTCCCTCTAAGTATTTTGAGAGTGTAATTTCCCCACCCACCCCACCCCACCCCCCCCCCCCCTCCTGATGAAATGCCTGCCTGTGGAATAAGACACAAACACAGCTGGACGATCCAGACCACCACTGGGAACAGGCACACCTGCAGCAAGGCATGCTGGTCCGTCCAGCACGCCAGGCCCAGAGAGACAGCACAGAGCTCTCCTTTGTGATGTCATTAGCCAGCAGAATGCTCTCCTTTGTGATGTCATTATGATGCCAGGCCTGGAGCAGGAGGCCGCGGCATGTTCCTCTTGTATCCATCTTTGCTGGGTGGGTCTTTGGGGGTGAACATGTTCATTCACTAATTACACTGAGTACAAGAAAAAAATCTGAGGAAAACCACTACACACATAAGTTGAGGAAGAAGTTGAGGAGGTTGATGTGTTCTCTGATTTACATTAGTGCTTTTACTTTTTGGCCACCATAGCAACCAAGAGGCAGGTACCGCACCCGGCCACCATAGCAACCAAGAGGCAGGTACCGATACCAGTCCACCATAGCAACCAAGAGGCAGGTACCGCACCCGGCCACCATAGCAACCAGAGGCAGGTCCACCATAGCAACCAAGAGGCAGGTACCGCACCAGTCCACCATAGCAACCAAGAGGCAGGTACCGCACCAGTCCACCTAAGCAACCAAGAGGCAGGTACCGCACCACCAGTCCACCATAGCAACCAGAAGCAGGTACCGCACCAGGCCACCATAGCAACCAAGAGGCAGGTACCGCACACGGCCACCATAGCAACCACAGACAGGTACCGCACCAGGCCACCATAGCAACCAAGAGGCAGGTACCGCACCAGTCCACCATAGCAACATAGCAACAAGAGGCAGGTACCGCACCAGGCCACCATAGCAACCACAGACAGGTACCGCACCAGTCCATAAGCGGGATTCTGCTGTTATTACTGTGGCACACCAGGACCACCCGGGCCGCTTCCTGGCAGGGAGAAGAAGAACGGCGGCGTAATTGAGCAGGGGAATAAGACCTTACTTATGTCCAATTATCCACTAAAGCGAGCGTCTGCCTGTGCCTGTGCCTGTGCCTGTGCCTGCTCAATGAGATTAGAACAGTACAGTGAGTCTCTCCCACTGGGTTTCATTACCTTTGATTACTGCAGATTATTTACTCACAGTGGCAGTGATGGTTATTGCAGTAGTCAAACCCCCATAGTGTGTGTGTGTGTGTGTGTGTGTGTGTGTGTGTGTGTGTGTGTAAAAGTCAAACCCCATAGTGTGTGTGTGTGTGTGTGTGTGTGTGTGTGTGTGTGTGTCTGTGTGTGTGTGTGTGTGTGTGCTCACGCTGATGTTTATTGCAGTAGTCAAACCCCATAGTGTCTCCTCAGCAAGCAACCAAGGCGCTCGTGCTCACGCTCACGCTCTCGCACTCTCACTCTCCGTTTGAGAAGTCTCATAAGAACATGGGGTAATTAAACATATTACACATTCACAGCTCACACACACACACACACCTCTATAAACATATTACACATACTTGAGCAACCAAGGCGCTCGTGCTCACGCTCACGCTCTCGCTCTGGCACTCTCACTCTCCGTTTGATAAGTCTCATAAGAACATGGGGTAATCAAACATATTACACATTCACAGATCACACACAAACACCTGTACACACACAGACACAAACAGACACAAACACACACGCTCACATGCTCATAAACAGACATGCTCATAAACAGACAACAAACAAGGCTGACTTCAGTCAGTTCTTTTATTGCCACACTGCCATTGCCACACTGCAACACACACATGTATTTTATGGAGGCGACACAGGACACACACACACGCAGGCCTGAGGTCGCTGTGAAATGTACGCTCTGCATTTCACCCATCCCGGACCATCCTTCCTCCAGGACCCTCGGGCAGCTTCTCAGCGCCCGGGGACCAAGTGAACCGTCCGTCTCGGTCACAGACGGACAGGAGAATGTTCTGTTTTTGCATGTTTTTCCTGTTGGGGTTCTTATTGGAGGAAACCCCTTGTGAACACGGGGAGAACATGCAAACTCCACACAGAAAGGCCCAGGAGATAGCCCACCTGAGCACTGAAGGTCTGGGGAGGACCTGCCCCCCAGAGCCAACAGCGCCCCATGCGGGAAATCGAACCCATGACCTTCTTGCTGTGAGGCGGCAGTGCAAGCACCTGAGCCACCGTGCCACACTGACACACACACACTAGCGTCCACGCATCCTACAGTGTTTGCATGGTGTTTGATGCACATGCTTGTGAAATCAGTTTGCCACATCTTATAACTAACAGCTAAAAGCACCACGCTTTAACTCAGCTTTACCAGAAAATGAAATCAATTCTGTATACCAACTTCCCTGTTGGAAATAAATATTCATTTAAGTCCACTGTATACTGCTTATGTAGGGTAAAGGGTTCAGAAGAAACCCACACTTAATTATTAAAAGTGTCATAATATTTTTATAATAATACAATTGTAATAATATTTTATTGTACAAGGGGTAGCAAAGCTTCCGAAGTGTGTAGGTAAGAGACTTGGGGCCCTAATTTCATTGATGGGCAACATGGCTGCCATATGCTACAGTGATGCTACCTGCCCTGGGATGTTCTGCACCACGACTGCTGGTTCTAGAGCTACCTGCCCTGGGGTCGCCCACGCCGCTGTTGTCCCCAACAGCTGGGACCAGGCAGGCTGTCGATGATCTGTACATGAAGCGCTACGAGGGCCTGGGTGTTGGCTCTGACTCTAGACTCTGCAATGGCCCTGCCACGCTTGGGCGCCTGGTGGAGAGAGTCCTGACTGATGTTCCCAGATGCAGCTGTAGGGTCCCCTTAGATGACCTCCTCCTTCACGTTGCAGACTTTGGGGGCCCCCACGCCATCCTGCACCTCCTGGCGGCCGGGCTCGAGGCCGTTTCGGTTGCCTCGGGAGCTCCGCAGTGACCAGGAAAGTTTCAAAGCTGGCATGTTCAGCAAGGTCTGCCGGCGGCTGGGCATAAAGAAAACCTGGACTACAAAAAAAAACCTGGACACACACTACACCATTGTACACACTACACTACACTATTGTAATTCGCTTTTCTATGGGATCACTGGCAAGAACATCCAGAAGCTGCAATACATCCAAA
>NC_045163.1:28365802-28388302 GCF_900700415.2 Clupea harengus | reverse complement strand
AAGGTATTTGAAATTGTCTTCCTTAATCATTTAGCCTGCTCCCCTGGGAACTGGGAGAGGAAGTGGAGGAGACAGGGAGAGTGTGTGTGTGTGTGTGTGTGTGTGTGTGCCACCATGTAAGTGTTTGTGTGCGTGGAAAATGTGACGTGTCACTCACTCCCTCTATCTACTTGCCAAGGGAAGACTGTGTGTATGTGTGTGTGTGTGTGTGTGTGTGTGTGTGTGTGTGTGTGTGTGTGTGTGTGTGTATGTACCACCCTCGCCAAGGGTAAGAGAAGACTGTGTGTGTGTGTGTGTGTGTGTGTGTGTGTGTGTGTGTGTGTATGTGTGTGTGTATGTGCCACCCTCGCCAAGGGTAAGGGAAGAACAGCACTTACTATTAGCTCTCTTCAGCAGACAGGTGACCATCACACCTGGCCGCTCTCTCTCCCTCTCTCTCTCCCATCCAAAAGGAATGTGTTGACAGCAACTGGACAGGTTTTGATCCTTTTTCAAGGCCGCAGAAAAAAGCAGGCTGATCTCCCAGTCAAGCAACGGCTTCAAATGCAACTGACAGGAGAGACCGCATCCGTGCCCCCTGTCCGTGGTCCTGAAACTCTAAACGCCCTTCACTCCAGGATGCTCCCTGTCCGAGGTCCTGAAACTCTAGACCCCTTCACTCCAGGGTGCTCCCTGTAAAACGTCGATCTCATGGTGGTCAAGAGATTTGTGTGTGTGTGTGTGTGTGTCTGATATTTAAACCGATACACTAAAGGTGTGTGTGTGTGTGTGTGTGTGTGTGTCTGATATTTAAACCCATACACTAAAGGTGTGTGTGTGTGCATCTCTGATCTTTAAACCCATACACTAATGGTGTGTGTGTGTGTGCATCTCTGATCTTTAAACCGATACACTAAAGGTGTGTGTGTGTGTGTGTGTGTGTGTGTGTGTGTGTGTGTCTGATCTCTAAACCCCTTCACTCCAGGGCGCTCCCTGTAAACGCCGATCTCACGGTGGTCAAGAGAATTTCCCCTCCAATGCATTTACTTAACGGTGACTTCCAGCGCTGACAGGGTATGTATTTCAGTAAGTGTGGTCCCCTACTTTAGAACCCATGACCCTTCTGTTGACAGACCAATGTTTACACAACAATGATGTTTGTTTGTTTCCATTGATCCCATGGCAGCAAGGGCCACGGTAGAAGCATGGTGTTGTGAAAACATGTTGGTTTACCCGCCGAGCGGCCCTAGCCACAGAAACATGGGTACAATATCACTGTGGTTCCGTGCAGCATTCCTATTGATTATATGATGATAATAAGACCTTCCTCCTCCTCCTCCTCCTCCTCCAGATATCCACTCTGGTGCCTCTAGGTAGTGTGTGTGTGTGTGTGTGTGTGTGTGTGTGTGTGTGTGTGTGTTTGCCTCTAGGTAGTGGCCCTGGCGCTGGCCCTGGGGGGGGAGCAGAGAGTAGATCAGGTATCGGGTGTCTTTTCACTCCCCGCTTTCACTACACTCTAACTTGTGTCTTTACCAGCCGTGCTGACATCCAGGAGCTGTCCATTGTCTCTGATCTCTACACCCATACACTAAAGGTGTGTGTGTGTGTGTGTGTGTGTGTGTGTGTCTCTGATCTCTAAACCCATACACTAAAGGTGTGTGTGTGTGTGTGTATCTGATCTCTAAACCCATACACTAAAGGTGTGTGTGTGTCTCTGATCTTTAAACCGATACACTAAAGGTGTGTGTGTGTGTGTGTCTGATCTTTAAACCGATACACTAAAGGTGTGTGTGTGTGTGTGTGTGTGTCTGATCTTTAAACCGATACACTAAAGGTGTGTGTGTGTGCGTGTCTGATATTTAAACCGATACACTAAAGGTGTGTGTGCGTGTCTGATCTTTAAACCGATACACTAAAGGTGTGTGTGTGTGTGTGTCTCTGATCTTTAAACCGATACACTAAAGGTGTGTGTGTGTGTGTGTGTGTGTGTGTGTGTGTGTCTAAAATCTCTAAACCGATACACTAAAGGTATGTGTGTGTGTGTGTGTGTGTGTGTGTGTGTGTGTATGTGTGTGTGTGTGTTGTCTCTGATCTTTAAACCGATACACTAAAAGTGTTTCGCCGCATGACCCGCGTCTCTGCGATAAAAAACATGGATTTTCAGCAATGTGTTCAATTGTGTCGTATCAGTATCTTAGTTTGAGATTTTCTCGACAGCTTGTTGGGGGTAAACATCGTCCCTGTTTGTGCTTCTGCTTTTAGACGAGCATTTAAAAAACAGTCACAGCATTACAGCAGTGGGGCTCACACACACACACACACACACACACACACACACACACACACACACACACACACACACACAGCCAGCATTCCAGCCCTCCATCCATCAATCACTTAACACCAACCGAAACTAAAGTAAAGATTAAAGTTTAAAAACAGGTCCCGGCGTAAGAGCGCTCTGATCCGTGTGTGTGTGTGTGGTCCGTGACCTCACATCCACCCGCTCCTCCTCGTCGCCCTTGGCGTTGCCACTGCGTGAGGGGAAGGCAAAGTCGCCATCATCAACAGTTTCTCAAACCATTTTGCATGATTACAACTTCTCTGGGGCCACAACCACGAGCCTTCGACAGCAGATTACCACGGCAAACATCTGGAATAGAATGTCACTAATGTGGCGCATATGTTTTTTTTTTTTTTTCACAATATGTAAACATGTTTTTTTACTCTACACTTGCAGTTTTTAAAGAGAAACCATGAGCTTTCGCTTGCTGCTGGACTTTTTTTTTTCCTACTGTGGTAAGAATATCGTAATCCTCGTGTCTAAATCACACAGCACAACCTCTAAATGACAAGTAATCGTGATAACACTGAAACATCTGGAGCACTCAGGAAGAAAAAAAAAAAAAGACATATGTCGATTTAACTGACAAGGTCTTAAAATAAGTACTTTCTCCGTGTTAGCATGCAAGCGGAGCTTACCAATGAACAAAAAAAGAACAGTCAAGTGGAAAAAACATACATTCTCTGGCATCTTGGCTTAATCTACAAGCAGGACAAACTTAATTGAAAAGCTCCTTTTTTTTAAACTCATGACCTTTGGACCTGACTGTGTTTAAGACACATTTTAAGCCAATAAAATGTCAAATCGCTCCCCTGTGTTTGTTGGAACTTCCAGTGAGTGTTTCACACTGTTTTTTTTAAAGTCCTCATCCCATGCTGTGCTCATGTCCTTAATGGAAGCATCTATCTGTTTCTTTACAACGTGTGGTCAAGCTGTTAACTCTGTTAACTCTGACCACAACCTCCCCTTTCTGCCGCACGGACTTGGCCACAGAGTCAATAAGCTGGTGTTTAAAACAGCTGAATCCCTTAATCTCCCTAACAGCAGCCATTACTTTGAAGAGAGTTTCCTGTCTTCAGTAAACATGGCAACGGTTTGCATCACCTCCTCTGGCGTCTCCATGGCTACTGACATATTTACAAATATATACAGTATATACGCACTGCCCTCCAGAATGATTGGCACCCTTAGTGAATATGAGCAAAACAGGCTATAAAAAAAAGATTATTTGCTGTTTATCCTCTTGGTCTTTCACTCATAATATTCACAAAAATCTTTAGTAAAATTATTGAAAGAAAAAAAACATGTTGACATTAAATAAATATTTTTCTCCAAAACATGTGTGCCACAATTACCCCCCCCCCTCCCCCCTAGAAAATCTTATAATCAAAATCTAACTGAAATATATTTCCAATCATGTTTTACATTTTTAAGTTCACCTGTTTGATTAGGAACTTCCTGTTTCACTGGGGTATAAATTCCCTTAGTCACTCATCACTATGGGAAAGACCCAGGAACACAGTGACAATGTGCGACGAAAAGTTGTTGAGCTGCACAAATCAGGAAATGGAATAAGAACATCTGTAAACAGTGGAAAATACCCACTTCCACTATCATGGCAATAATTAAGAAGTTTAAAGCGACAGGAGATGTTAAGAATCAGCCTGGAAGAGGAGGTGTGTATACATTGACCCCACGCACCGTGAGGTTCGACTGGCAAAAGAATCTCCAAGGATCACAGCTGGAGAATTGCAGAGGTTAGTTGAGTCTTGGGCTCAGAAAGTCTCCAAAAGTCTCCAAAACTGACATCAGATAGTAGTAGTAGTAGTAGTAGTCCTTTTATTGTTACAGCACAAGTACACAAATACACAAGTACCAGCAACATAGCCTGTCGCATAGTAAACTAGCGAAAATGGCAATCCATCCGTCCATACATATACACATACATCTGACAAGGGCGTAGACAGGACGGGAAGACAAGGTTGAGGGAAGAATTGCAGCATAACATGAGGAGAGGGGAGGAGAGAAAAAAAGGCGACCCCCAGACTATGCTCCTAGAGGAGTACAGTGTGGGAGCAGGAAAAAAACACCTCAGCACATAAGCACATACATTTTACAACATGACAGAACTCAAGACTTGCAACGGGGAGGGGGAGGGGGGATGGAGGTAAGATGCCACCTACATCACCACAAGATGTTTGGGAGGGTTGCCAGAAAAAAGCCTCTGCTGTCAATCAACAACAAACTAAAGCGCCTACAGTTTGCCAAATGTTACTGGGACTTTCAATGGGACCGGGTTATATGGTCAGATGAGACCAAACTAAAGCTTTTCGGCAACAAACATCAAAGGTGGGTTTGGCGTAGACAGAAAGATAGCCATACAGAAAAGCACCTCATACCCACTGTGAAGTATGGTGGCGGATCATTGATGTTGTGGGGCTGTTTTGCTTTCAAAGGCCCTGAACATCTTGTTAGGATACATGGTATCATGGACTCCATCAAATACCAGCAGATATTAAATGAAAACATAACAGCCTCTGCCAGGAAGCTTAAAATGGGCCGTGGTTTGATCTTCCAGCAGGACAATGATCCGAAGCACACACACACACACTCACACACACACACACACACACACACAGCAGGACAATGATCCGAAGCACACCTCCAAATCTACACAAAAATGCTTCACCGGTTTTGCCATGGCCTAAACCCCGTAGGAAATCTGTGATGAGCTGAAGAGGAGAGTCCACAAGCGTCGACCTCGGAATCTGAAGGATCTGGAGAGATACTGCATGGAGGAATGGTCTCAGATCCCGTGCCATGTGTTCACCAACCTCATCACGCATTATAAGAGAAGACTCAGAGCTGTTATCTTGGCAAAGGGAGGCTGCACAAAATATTAAATGAAGGGGTGCCAATAATTGTGGCACACATATTTTTGAGAAAAACATTTGTTTCATTATAAGAATTTAATGTTTCTTTCAATTATGTTACTTCAATTAAAGGTTATATTTTTGTGAATATTTTGAATGAAAGATCATGAGGATAAACAATAAAGCATTTTTTTGCATCTCATGTTGTTCATTTTTACTAAAGGGTGCCAATAATTCTGGAGGGCACTGTCTATATATATATATATATATATATATATACAAAACAGCTACGTAGCTAAACAGGTTTCATTTAACATATCTGTACTGTGCTTCCTTTATCCTCGTATGAACTCATATTGATAACCACGGGAGCGTTTTATTGGAGATTACCGAATGTGATGTGTGTGTTGCCGAGTGCCACGATGCCCTGTTGTCTAATGCCTTCACTTTTTGTCTCTGCGTGTTGTTTTCATTTTAGTGGTGAGCCACTCACACACACACACACACACACACACACACACACACACACACACACTCTTGCCCGTTACTGAGAGTGGATCAAATTGCATCAACCCTGCTTAATCTCCTCGAGGGATGTGATAAATACCATCTCCACCTAATAATACCATAAATGCTTGTTTTTGTGTCCAAGCGTCCGAGAACAACAACCAACATGGCCGCACGTGTAAGATACTGTGTATCACTGCTATAATCCCCTGCCTACTCTGATATGGTATTTATTTATTTCCACTGGTGATGAGGCCGGCCCTCTCACCATTGGCCGACAGCGCAGCGGCTGTGTGTGTGTGTGTGTGTGTGTGTGTGTGTGTGTGTGTGTGTGTGGATTATTTTAGGAAACAATGGATATTCACCCCTGCTGTGTGTGACACACGGGCTACTTGCTTTGTGCTTTTGTCCCGTCATGACTATTGTGAGTTTTCACACACACACATTCTCTCTCTCTCTCTCACACACACACACACACACACACTCAAGTCATATTTACAGCAGATTACCTTAATGCAGTTGTCTCTGTTGTTGAGCAGACAAGACAGCTAATGACTACAGTTATTTAAAAAACATAAACAGATTTCTATGTGCAATTACTTGAAAATAATTACTGCTACTTATCACTTGTTTACTGATGTGGCTGGTTTTTTGCCTGGAAGGTACAAGAGCTTGTCTGGGTATGTGTGTGTGTGTGTGTGTGTGTGTGTGTGTGTGTGTGCCAGCCAGCCACCTCTTTACTGTGTGAAGTTAAAAAAAAGACAGTCATTAAACAGCCCCAGTGTTAATTTGGCACATGTTATTTGGCACACGTTATTTGTTCATATGATTGAATTCTTCCCATTTAAGTCTACAGTAATTCTTTTTCTGTGATGTGAGCAAACTGTTGCTGGCATGGCCACATTTTTAGTATTTTAGTAATTAGTACAATTATTCATCAACACACTTAAAGATGTTTCATTTGTTTTTTTCGTAGACCCAAAACAGTACGACCCCTCTGTAGTTTTAAAGTCACCACTTTCACAAACAACTGTGGAATAATAGTAATAAAATAATAATAATAATAATAATAACAACATCTAGCCAAACAAAAACAAAACAAATCTGTCTTTTTTCATTTGCTGAATTAAAAGAAACATTTATATGTAGCCGTCCTTGTCAACAACACTGAGATCAAAACAGATCATCGCCACGACTGCTCACATTAGTGATCCGTTTGCTCAATCTGACACCGCAAAAACATATTGACGTCAGTATGAGTTTGTGAGCAGGATGGGTCTCGTCGCATTAATCTGTCAAAAACATGATGTTTTCTACTGTGTGCCACTTTGGGTTTTTTCTCCCTGTGTGAACAATGACCACGCCAACTGTAAACAACTTAATCTGCGGCGCCCATATTTCCTCGCTATATGTTTCCACGGGATTACACAATGGATCAAAGGATTACACAATTAATGCTTGTTTGGGAGGGAGCAAATAGCCAGTGATCTGACACTGAGTCCAACAATCCGACCCACAGTGTGTGACCATCGCAGGTGGAACCAACTGTAACCAAGACCACTAGGTCATAGGCCCTCTTCATCAAAAATGTAATTCAAATAATAATAATAATAATATCGAAGAATATCTCTAGTATTTTTATAACATATTAACATAACAATGATAACCTGAAGGCCGACTACAAAAGCTGGGCAAAAAGCGGGACATGGAGGTTAGCCTGATAGACCTACCGCCCCGGGCCCAAGAGTTTAGACTCAACATTAATATCTCCCAGTTCAAAATCGATCTTTGCACAGCACCAATCCATACTGGTCATCTACACCTCTGCGTACTAAATGAAGGCTGGTGTTGTGATTCTCTGATAGTCGAGCACTCTGATGATCAAAGGACTGATAGCCTCAAATTCAAATGACTGTTAGCCTGAGTTGTGTTTCCTCCTCACAACACTGCTGAGTTCTGCTGAGCATAAACTAGCTTTTTAGCTACGGTTAGCTAGAATTAGTAAAAAAAAAATCGAAACGATTATTGCTGTGGAATTACTTGGCGATAAGACTGATACTACTGCTATGGATATATGTCAATACTTCACTAATAGTCTGTCAATAGTTCACTAATAGTCCGTCAATACTTCACTAATAGTCTGTCAATAGTTTATCTAGCATCAGCAAGCAAAGCCCAAGAACAGGTTTTTTTATCAGTTGTTGGCAACTGCAAGCATACGCTATCTTATCATCGTTATTATTGTTAATATTAAATTGTCTTTATCAACTGAATAGTGTTTGGGTCAAATCCTCATTATTTGCAATGTACGTATGTCTCTAGAAACTCCTGAGGTTTGCCAGAAGTAAAACCAGCTGCCTAGAAGGAAGTAATAGGGGGAGATTTGAGTTTGCTTGTCGGACATTAGGCCTACTTGCCTACTAGGCCTACTTGCCGAGTTATTGGTTATTGAAGTCAACTTTTACACATTCGTAATATATATCGATGTGACCAGGACTCATCTGTGTACAGACTGATAAAAGAATATGGCCATATGTTGTCCGTCTGAGCGATCTGATCCCAATGTGGTCTGAGCGATCGGATCTCAATGTGGTCTGAGTGATCTGATCCCAATGTGGTCTGAGCGATCTGATCCCAATGTGGTCTGAGCGATCTGATCCCAATGTGGTCTGAGCGATCGGATCCGATCGGATCTCAATGTGGTCTGAGGGATCGGATCTCAATGTGGTCTGAGCGATCAGATCCGATCGGATCTCAATGTGGTCTGAGAGATCGGATCTCAATGTGGTCTGAGCGATCGGATCCGATCGGATCTCAATGTGGTCTGAGCGATCGGATCTCAATGTGGTCTGAGCGATCGGATCTCAATGTGGTCTGAGGGATCGGATCTCAATGTGGTCTGAGCGATCAGATCCGATCGGATCTCAATGTGGTCTGAGCGATCGGATCTCAATGTGGTCTGAGGGATCGGATCTCAATGTGGTTTTAGCGATCGGATCCGATCGGATCTCAATGTGGTCTGAGCGATCGGATCCGATCGGATCTCAATGTGGTCTGAGCGATCGGACCTCGATGTGGTACTTAGAGCAGTTCACGTGTGATCAGATCACCCAAGACACATGTTAATGCCAGATGTGAACAGGGCTGAACTGAACCTAGTGCAGATCCATCGTCATACTGAACCCAGTGCAGATCCAGTTTAGGACCCCTATTGTCATAATAGACCGAATCGGTTTAAGACCCCTATCGTCAAACGGAACCGAATGCAGAATCAGTTTAAGACCCCTATCGTCATACTGAACCTAGTGCAGATTCAGTTTAGGACTCCTATCGTCATACTAGACCTAATGCAGAATCGGTTTAAGACCCCTATCGTCATACTGAACCGAATGCTGATTCGGTTTAAGACCCTTATCGTCATACTGAACCTAGTGCAGATCCAGTTTAGGACTCCTATCGTCATACTAGACCTAATGCCGAATCGGTTTAAGACCCCTATCGTCATACTGAACCGAATGCTGATTTGGTTTAAGACCCCTATCGTCATACTGAACCGAATGATGATTTGGTTTAAGCCCCTTATCGTCAAACGGAACCTAATGCAGTTGTAACTACAAAAATGGGGGCTGTCAAACCTGTTCTTAAGGAATGCTGGGTGTCAGTTGAGTTGCAACACATGTGTCTATGTTGTGATCACAATGTGGCAGCAGTTTAACAATTACAATCTTAACCAAAGACACAAACAAACCAATACAATAAAATAATACAATACGAATTAAATTAAATAATAAATAGAATCTACAGAAATAATAGTGTACTTGACTGCAGGGATTATTATCACGATGACAACCCTATTGTTGTTTATCAAATCTGAGGGTGATAAGAAGCACCTGTAAGGGTTTGTCTGTGACAAGCCACTGAGGAACACTGAGTTTCTCTCTTTAGCCCTCAGAGTTTTGTAGATATTACAATACATTTGGCAATGATAGCAATGTTGTTGGACTTTAAAAGCAGTGTATATGGTTTGGCAGGGGCATATTTTGAGTTCTGATATTGGGCTGGTTTTGGGGCTGGTTTTGATTGGCCATTGGGCTGGTTTTGATTGGCCATTGGGCTGGTTTTGTCACACAGACCTGGCAACCCTGTCTTAGAGTGTTTGACACAGTGTAGAGTGTTTGACACAGTGTAGCTCTTAGAGTGTTTGACACAGTGTAGAGTGTTCGACACAGTGTAGAGTGTTTGACACAGTGTAGAGTGTTTGACACAGTGTAGCTCTTAGAGTGTTTGACACGGTGTAGCTCTTAGAGTATTTGACACAGTGTAGCTCTTAGAGTGTTTGACACAGTGTAGCTCTTAGAGTGTTTGACACAGTGTAGAGTGTTTGACACAGTGTAGAGTGTTCAACACAGTGTAGCTCTTAGAGTGTTTGACACAGTGTAGAGTGTTTGACACAGTGTAGCTCTTAGAGTGTTTGACACGGTGTAGCTCTTAGAGTGTTTGACACAGTGTACCTCTTAGAGTGTTTGACACAGTGTAGCTCTTAGAGTGTTTGACACAGTGTAGAGTGTTTGACACAGTGTAGCTCTTAGAGTGTTTGACACAGTGTAGAGTGTTTGACACAGTGTAGCTCTTAGAGTGTTTGACAGAGTGTAGAGTGTTTGACACAGTGTAGAGTGTTAGACACAGTGTAGCTCTTTTGAAGGGTTGCCGCGGGTTGAATTTTTTGTCCGCTGGTCCGGGTAGACCTATTTTGCCTGCAAATTACATGAATATCTTTAAATAAAAATCCATATTTTAAATGAAATAATTTGGTTGGTATGGTTTTGGGGCTGGTTTTATTGGCCATTGGGCTGGTTTTGATTGGCCATTGGGCTGGTTTTGTCACACAGACCTGGCAACCCTGTCTTAGAGTGTTTGACACAGCGTTAGCTCTGCGCACTCCTTCAGTGTGGGGTGATCCCCATTAGAGAGCTGTGTGGTTCTGGCATCAACTCCCACTGCCCTCCTCCTCCTGATCCGCCGGACAGGTGCCATGCTGCTACTCCTCTTCACAAACACACTGGTGGTGATTAAGCAGCAGATGAAGGCTGCTCATGAATAATGAAGAGCCCCAGTGTTTTTCCCCTCCATTTCCTGTCCTTAGGCTAATAGCCTCACTAAACGCTGTTTACAAGTCAGTGGTGGTGGTGGTGGGAGACAGCGCAAGCCAAACAGCACTTAAAGATTCAGAGAGAGGCTAGAGGATAGAGAGATGCTCACACTGTGCCATGAGAAAGAGGATAGGGGGTCTAATCAATGGGCCTCGTTAAAGAGGGATCGGCTCCTGCCACACGCCGCACGTTGCCGAAGGAGGCGCCTAATGAAGAAGGCCGGAAGAAAGAAAGAGAAACAGAAGAAAAAAAACAGCTGACTGGCTCTGGCGCAGGGCCCTCCATTGTAATTAAGGAAGTAGGAGTTAGGCAGGCTTGCTTAACTCTGATCCACATTGACCTCCCCCTGTCTGGCACAGACGCGGAGGCCGCAGCAGCATCTATCCTGGAGGCCTGTGCTGCTGGCTTGAGCTGTGACGGACGGAGGCTGGGCTTGAGGGTCTAATCTCAGCGCTGTACCTAAATGTAGGAATTGTTTTTAAAGAACGTTTTTGAATCAATCTTGCAGTTTTGAGTTCTGAACAACTTGACTAGCCTGAAAGGGTGTTTGTAGATGAACTACGTAATAATTGAATTACCCTGTATTCTAAATATGATATAAATCATAATCATTGAATTACCCTGTATTCTAAATATGATATAAATCATAATCATTGAATTACCCTGTATTCTAAATATGATATAAATCATAATCATTGAATTACCCTGTATTCTAAATATGATATAAATCATAATCATTGAATTACCCTGTATTCTAAATATGATATAAATCATATTTTTTTCCTCATGAGGGTGTTAAAATAAATGTGCATTGTATAAATGCAAACATTATCTGTGCACAATAACAAGTGTGATTGTGTGATTCATATCAATCTTACATTACTCTTCAACTCCAACTCCCCTCCATACAAAATAACACTTCTAATATGAATAGCTACACAGCTGTTATGTTTTTTAAATTACTGAGTTGGTTGAAGAGCATTTCTTTTTCATTTTGAACTAGGCGTATCTTAAAAGTTATTCTGCAATATTGTCAAACCTGGCTTCTTCGGTTATGGAAAAAAGGTCTGTCGTCAGGAGATGCTGTAACATAATTGAAATTTACGTCGCGTTACATTAATTAGCACAACCGTAAATCGTGTGGTAAATCTGCACAGCACCGCTACGCATTTCAGCGTTGGGCCTAAGCTCCGTTAACTGGACTGTGGGGTTCTTTTAGCACATTCGCTGAGGAAACGTGCTCCTGTCCTGTCCATATCCATTTCTATCCAGTATTAATCTGACAAAGTACGTGAACATTTAGACCAGTGTGTTGCATTTAAGCACCAAACCTAAGAGGCTGCCTTCGATCAATGGGATCTGACTGACGTGATGCCCTATTTCAAACCCCTTGTAGGACAGTAGCATTGAATACAAGCCCAATTCATTGACATTACTTGAATTTACCAGTGCGTGATTAGTTCATCAAAACTGTGGCGCACTCTCAGAAGTTTGAGGAGACTATCATAGGCGGGATTGTCCGTTAGCTGTGAAAGCCCGCCTGCAGCAGACGACCCCTCCGATTTGTTGAGACTGGGTGTGTTGAGAGGCAGAAGTGATTGTATTGGCTGAAAGGGTTATTTTCAACCTTTACTGAAGTCTGTGTGGATGAAGGCTATCGTAGCCCAGATGCGTGTGGATCCCGCGTCCCGTGAAAGCTATTCTCCGTAATTGTATAGGACACTGCGAAAGGGAGGAGAGGTTACGGCTGAACCTTCTTCTCCGCGTGAGTTCCTCAGGTCCACGGTTAGAGAACCTTCGCGTGCTGTTGGATACTTCATGTGCGTTCCGTGCGACGCACGTTTGTAATTTCCAATCAGGACCCCCGGCGCAGCAGACAGCGACCGCGTCTCCACGTCTACCGGTCAAATAGCTGAAGCATAGCAGACATCTGTAAACACGTGTTCCTAAAGTGCGAGGTAAGACTTAAATTATGGCATGCCGCGTTTTACTTCTCATTATACTCATATGATATTACTAATCAATTAATTTTCCATGATTCGGGTTTCTCGCGGGTTATATTGGAAGGGACGGGAAAAGCTCTTGTGTGCGTATTGCCATGCACACATTACATTTACATTACATTTACAATTGTTTTCTTGTCTGACTGTTAGTGTTTTTTCTTATCTTTTTTTTTCTGACGGATTCCAATATTTGCCCTGAATTCCACAACGTCTCCTGTAGCCATTCTAAACATGAGGCAATACTTCTGGTTGTTCTGTTAAAAGTTACAGAGTTTTAAAATGTGCATAAACATAGTCAAGGCATTCAGTTGAACAGAATTCTAACTCTGACATCAATTTAGTTGCGTGCTGTGCTGGGTTTCTCGGTGTCTCTTAGCGGTGTAGGAACACATGGTATGATATAGGCCCATCTTCCTAAACTTTTCATATATATCTTTCAAACATATCTTAAGAGTTCCCCGAAGAGAAACCTTCCTACCTATACCTTCAGTGGCTGAATCCATGTTTTGCCTCCATTCTGGCCTCGAGTTTTGTCCTTCACGTAGGTGTGAGCATGCGTGAGATGAGCATGATAGGCATGACAGATTGAAGCGCAGGTGATCATTATTAGAAAAAGAACTAGAAATATTATGCAAGTCAAAATATAAAAACGTGCCACATAAGGACGTGCTGTTGGCTAGACGTTACCCACAGATTTGTGGTCGCAAGGGATTCAAGATGAACGGCTAATTAATTCGTTTTTTCTCTTTTTATTTAAGGAAGCACAAAATGTAACTCATCATCGCAATCCTTGCATACCTCCAGACACTAACACTACATTTTTAGGCTCTAAAACGTTTGTTTTATCTGAAAACTCCAGACCAACCCTAGCAAAGTGTCTCTTAGAGAAGGTATACTTAGCAAAGGACGTTCTGGGAAACACCTCGAAACGTTAAGGTATACAGCTTAAGGTATAAATTAAGAATGCCGTAGCGTTAAGAAAGCTTTGTGAAACCATACCCTGGCCTAATTTTCATTGTAGTTGGTAAACTCTGAAACAAAGTGTTGACGCATTTGATTGTTTTACTGTGAATTTGGATTTGAATATGGATATGATTCGTATCAACGCTTCCTTGACCTCTGATAGGCGAGATAATGTACTGTTAAAGTCATCTGTCAAAATGCTTCAAAGTTACACTGCGGAAAGGGAGTGTCTATTTTCGTACTGTACGGTCAAACCTGATGGACAAAATAAATGAACTATCAGTGCGGTTCAGTTTCAGCCTATTTGAAGCATTGCATTTGCCTTGAGTGGCCTGCACACTTTTAGCTTTTTGCTTAATAGCAATTCAGTTCTGCTTAGACTAATTATGAAAGTTTGGTGTAGCTAAAGCGCCATTGCTAATGAAGTGGCCTGTTAATTATAACATTGAAAAGGAAAAGAAGTATGAGCTGCTGAATGCACTGTCCTGTACGGGTGTCCTGTCTGGAGGGTCTGTCTGCATTCCCCAAACATCAATGCCTCTTACTGGAGAGCCCTGCCCTGCGCCACACTGATTACAAACTGCCTTGTTGAATTAATAATGTGTGTACAACACAGTGAGGCCAAACCTCATTTTATGCTTCATGTTTAAACCTTCAGGTTTCTCCCATCAGTGGTGAGACGACTCAGCTTCTCTGCCACGCCGAGACAGTCCGACCCCGAGCCGCGCCAAGACGACTCGTCCTGTGTGTGCTGAAGGTAAGGGGGTGTTTACAGAGCACATGTACTGTGTTCCTGTTGCATGCTGAGGTTTCTCAGTGAGGGGGGGGGGGGGGTTCACCTGTTAGAATAGACAGAGTGTGTCTTTAGCAAGGGAGAATGAGACTAACGCTTCCTTTGCGCTTTTGCAAATGAGGAGGGCCCCTCCGAATATGGGCTGGTTTTTGGGTAACTGTGAAAGATATGGGGTAACTGTGAATGAAGTGTCAGTTGAAAAGACGTGCGCGGGTGTTGTATTTCTTTGTTTATTCCACTGGTACTTGTCTGACACTCGAACATCTGATATGGAAGAGGAGAGCTTGGACCATTCCCCTAGGGTCATTTCACACAGATGACAGAAACCTGATAGCGTCTCGTCTTCATGTGATCTTTGATCCCTGTTTTTGATCAATGTTGGGGCTTTTTGGGAGTGTGCGGGACAGGCACGGCAGTCTTGTGGCTGTGGTGTGATATATGTATGTATGTGATTGTAATGATCAATTGTCATGATTTCATGACAAATTAACTCTAGAATTCTAATTGTCTTTATTTCCCCTTATGGTGGACCGTTTGAAACCATACAATCAAAACGAATGGACAACATAAAGTGTCTCATTACTTCAGTTTATTTATTCGAGCTTTTGCAGGGTTTCCCAAAGCTGTCTTAAAGCTATGTCATTCCTAAGTTATACACCTTAGTGTTTCAAGGTGTTTCCCAGAACGTCTTTAGCTAGTCCACCTTCTGTTAGAGATCCTCTCGTAAGGTTAGTTTTGGACCACAGCTACAGCTTAACAGTTTTCAGATCAAACAAACGTTGTAGAGCCTAAAAATGTTGTTAGTGTCTGGTCGTATGCACTGACCGCGATATAAGACGATGCGATATGTTTCATTACATTTTGGGCTTAATTTAAAAACAAACAAAAAAACAACAAAAAAAAAAACATCGGTATAAATTAGTTAGCCGTTAATTTTGAATCCCTTGGAAATACAAATATATGACTAACAGCTAGCCTACAGCAGTCCTTATTCGGGAACTTTTCTTAATTTGGACGACAGTATTTCTTGTTGATGCTCCTTCTAATAATGATCATCTGCGCTCCAATCTGTGCCATGCCCATCCTTTTCATCTCAGGCATGCTCAAACCTACGTGACTGTCAATAATCGATACCAGAAACATGGATTCAGCCTCTTGAGGTATATGTAGGAGGTTTCTCATAGGATAACTCTTTAAGGATGGTTTGAGAAAGACCGCGTAGAAAGTTTAGTAAGGTATTTCAAGTTTTCACAGAACGGTAAGAGACACACTGGGTTCGAGAAACCCAGAGCCTTGAGCAATACAGACGAGACTAAACCAAATAAATAACGAACTTGAGTGCAAAAAAATGGGTCACAAAATATTTTCTTAATTTTAGCGACATTGTCCTTTTTCAATTTTATTTTACAAACCAAAATAGCTTGGCAACAGAGGCATTCAATATTTAGCGTAACATATGTGCAGCCTGATATTCAGTTTGAATGTCCCCAGACTGGCTGAGAGGCTCTTCGATGGCGGTAAACTCCGTAGTCTCCGTAGCAGGACACTACTAGCCCGATCCCAAAAGCATAGAGGCCTCCATCGTGTGGGACCATGACGTCAGATCCAAGTCTACCGGTGCGCGGTTAAAGTATTACAGTCGCATCCCAGAGAGTCAGGCAAAGACGGAGCAATCAGGATTAATGGACAATGTTAATGGAAAATCGTCCTTTTGTCCATGAATACTTTTCATAATGAAAGATTGATGAGATAGGATCTTGTTAAATAATATGGCGGAGCGGGCTTAGTCTTTACAGATGAGGGCGCATTAAGTCTTGTCATTTTGCGAAAGACCTGCAGCATTAACTAACGATTAGAATTTAGGACACTGTTCTGGCTGGGCATGTGTTCCGAGAACAGACCAAATATTAATGAGGGCAAACTTATTTGGACTGAAGTAAACGCAACGATATTTTAAAACATAACCTAATCGTCGATTTAAAAAAAAAATGAAACAGGTCTGAAAATAGCCTATCATCTCACACAAGTTGTTTCCCGTGCGCATTAATAATGTTCACTGGGGCCATTTTCTGATTTGTTAACTGATTCGGTGTGAAATGACAGTGTGCTGTTTCTTCTGATAACTGTTAATTTCTATTCCTTTCCCGTCTATTGACCCCAGAGGTCACATAAGCAATTGTTTTTAAGCGCATGATTAATTTCACAGCGGGGTTACCGCATACGTAGGTGACGTGCAATGCATTATGGAAATGTGAAATGTATTGCCTCTGAATTGTAAAGTAGTCAGCCCGGTGACAACCACTGCCGGTTATTTTACCTGCAAAACTGACTACCTGTGTGTGTGTGTGCTTGGGATTACGCGATGGTAAAAATAGGCATAATGCATATGTAGGCTATGATATTGTATTTGTAGCACACATGTACTTTTGAGAGACTTATCCCATATGTGTGATTTATGAGCAAACTAAATATTGTATCTTAATCAAATGAATTGTGCATACTCTAAACACGTTAGCATTTAATTCAACATTGTCCCATTCCCATTCAGGGTGGTCTTCTTGTCTTTTCGGCATGTCGTGTGCGTCTGGTCGCTGCCGCCTCCGGTCTTTCCCCGGTCTACCCCGTGCGTGCGTAGCGCGGTGTGAGACTAGACAAAAGCCGGGCGCATAAAACACTAAATTGGGTTTAAAGCGAAGCAGATGGGACCCGCTCGTCAGTGCTGTCAACGCGAACAGTTTTCACAAAAAAAAAAAACAACAGAAAGAAAAAACAATCCTTCGAATTGATGTATTAATCACAGAAGAGAATAGACCAATAATTAAGCCACATTTATCACAACCAATGCGCTGATTGAAATAGCATGAGAAACTTACAAAGGACTGTGAAATTATGGTGTCAATTTTTAATCCTGAAATATAATCCTCTAGGCTATTGTTTTGTCTTATTCCAAGACGGAAAAAAAACAATTATTTTAATTGTTCATACTATGTTTAAAATAATTGATTTATTGTATGTAGGACATTTCAAAGATATATAGCCTATAAAGGCTAGCAATAAATATATATATAAAAAATACAAAATACAAAAATAATATACATATTTTTTCCCCACGAGGGCCTCTATACATTTCACAGTTTGTTTGTAACCTGCTTTGAAACTTTTTGGTTTTATTTGCGAAAATGTCATACTGACCATTTTTAACCTTTTGGACTTGATTGCCGTAGACAGGCGGCGAAAATTGCGGCCCTAATAGAGACAAAATGACTGGATGACATTTAATGCTTGTTCGGTCCATAATATCGAGGATACACAACTGTCTAAATCATTGTAAAGACCAAACGATAAAGTTCCTTCTTTAGAGAAGAGGGGTGATATGTTTTCACTTAAGGGGGGTCTGTCTTAGTTTGTGGCAGCTCATTTTTGAGTTGTTGAATTAAACTGTTAATAATTTGTCAGGTTTTAATGAGTAAAAGACGCTTGAGAAGGAACCTTGTCATTTATCATTTCCGGCTATTTTTGCTGCTTTTCGGGTCAAAGGCAAAGAAGGAGCATAACGCACTCAGCATTGTGCTACAAAACAACTTCAGTTCTTCAGAATGTTTCAGTATGTAGGGTGTTTCATTTATGTAGGCGTAAAGTTGTAGCCTTCTATTCTAATCCTTCGATTGAAATATATTCTACCCGGTGTTAGATTTACTCTGAAATTAAATTATCATTCAATAACATTCCATAGGCCCTTGTTTATAAATCATTTTGATATTGACGCTATATTTTTTAGTTAGGCTATACAAGGCTGCCAGTGTGGTCTATTGTATTTTATACGCCAGCGGACATAAAGTCCATGTGTTATTAATGCTTTAGCTGCATATGGTACACGTCGAGCGGGGGTGTTTTTCTCATTCAGAGTGGATGTACACAGCCTCGGATCCTGCCTGGGGCCAACCTCCCTGCTTTAGCCTCTCTTTAGCGCGCTGAGTGGCAGTTAGTGAAACGTCATTGGCTCCTCGCGCAAAGCCTTTTCAGTCATCAAACCAGCAGAGGGGCAGAGTCACGCCAATCAACGCGCATTCAGTCCGCCGGTGAGCCGGTACGAGCCGTTAAAGGGAATAAGCCCACGCGAGACGCACAGTTATTCACTCATATAGCCGACGGTTAACTCACGCGGAGCGCGTCAAGGACATCTCGGACTTTACTTATTTATAGTTTAAGGATATTCGCCGCGACTATAGTGCATGTAAACGCAGGTGCATCAGTTTGCTTCAGCTTGATACCGGATATGTTTTTAATTTTGTAACACTTGGATTTCCCCCAGATAGACGGAGGTAAGCTCTAAATGGAACGTGTGCTCAGCGTAGTGGTTGCGTATACTGTAAAACAAATATATATGTTAAAATCAAATTGCACTTTCTTGTCTGCAGGTTACATGTTTGAGAATTATTATTATTGTTGTAATTATTATTAAAGTTTTATTATAAACAGTAAAGGATCTTCTATTGCTTCAGCTGGCAGAAAATATAGCATCCTGTGAGGGTTTGACAGGTGATAAATGACGCTACGTCAGGACAGTTGATGAGGCCGACAGCGTATTTTACGCCAAATCACCTCCATCTTTGGGGGTTAATAATCGCAATATTCTTGCCACTACAGCATGCTCTCTTTCAGTAAACATTCCCCTTAAGTGTGCCGAAGTGTGTGTGTATCATAACTAGTCTAGTCTTCACATGATGGCTTTAACCTTTTTTTTTTATGTTATTCATCCTCGTTCCCCAAGTCCACAGATGTGGCGCACCGGACACATTGCATATTATATTCATTTGTAAAAACTGACGTTTATTCATTTGTTCGTAGCCTACCAACGTTTTTTATTTATTTTTACCAAACGATTTAAAATCAGTCCGTTGGCCGATAATACAAACTGCGGGAAACTTTCCCTAACACATGGAATAAGAGTATTTCCTCAAATGGAATTTCTGTATTTTTGTGATATATATTAAACTACTTAATTACATTTTTTTCTTCATCTATCAACAAATTAATGGATCAGGAGTATTACACGTTGCTCCAGATTTTCAATACGGATCAATGATCAGTGAATTTGTGATGATATTTCTGTGTCCGTTTCTACTGTGATTAATGTGTTTGCATCTTCAGAACTATTACTTAAACACTTGTTAATAATATCTTTAATATATTGCAAAAATACATAATCACATATTATATAATTTATTAACAATTAATTGTTTGTAATAGTGTTACATTTAAATTAGTATTTGACATGGATCTACATGCAGGTGAAACCATATGGATAGTTATTTAAGTTATTTAAGAGATGGAAGTCCTAACAAAATGTAATGAATAATACAAAATTACATGATAAAAAAATTGAAGGAGTTTGTCCACAACTTTTAATTATTTTTATTTAAAATTGTATTCTATTCATTCAGAATATTTTTTCTCCATTTTAAGAGCAAACAAACAGCTTGTATTGGAGGAGCCCAGAGCAAGCGCGGACAAAGTCCTTCTGCAGGGATCAGAAGACCTAGCGATGGCCACCCCACCCAGCTCGTTCCCCCAGGAGCCCCTCACCCCGCCCAGGCCCAACCACTCCCTCAAGCCCAACCAGGTGGGGCAGGTGGTGCTGTACGGGGTGCCCATCGTCTCCCTGGTGATCGACCACCAGGAGCGCCTGTGCCTGGCGCAGATCTCCAACACGCTGCTCAAGAACTACAGCTACAACGAGATCCACAACCGGCGGGTGGCGCTGGGCATCACCTGCGTGCAGTGCACCCCCGTGCAGCTGGAGATCCTGCGCCGGGCGGGCGCCATGCCCATCTCCTCCCGCCGCTGCGGCATGATCACCAAGCGCGAGGCCGAGCGCCTCTGCAAGTCCTTCCTCGGGGAGAACGCGCCGCCCAAGCTGCCCGACAACTTCGCCTTCGACGTGACGCACGAGTGCGCGTGGGGCTCCCGCGGCAACTTCATCCCGGCGCGCTACAACAGCTCGCGCGCCAAGTGCATCAAGTGCACCTACTGCAACATGTACTTCTCCCCCAACAAGTTCATCTTCCACTCGCACCGCACGCCCGAGGCCAAGTACACGCAGCCGGACGCCGCCAACTTCAACTCCTGGCGCCGACACCTGCGGCTGTCCGACAAGACCCCGCCGGACGAGATGGTGTTCGCCTGGGAGGACGTGAAGGCCATGTTCAACGGGGGCAGCCGGAAGCGGGCGCTGCCCTCCAGCCACTGCTCCTCCTCCATGATGGGCTCCGGGAAGAGCAGCTCCGTGCTGCCCCACATGATCAACCCCGGGGAGCTGGGGCAAAAGCGGAGGTGTTTCGAGGACGACGACGAGGACCACGACGCCAGCAGCCTGTCACCCCACAAGAGCAGCGCCCGCAGCTACCCCGTCATCCCCGTGCCCAGCAAGGGCTTCGGCATGCTTCAGAAGTTCCCCACCACCTCGCTCTTCCCCAACCCCTACAGCTTCCCCGCCTTCGGCCTGTGCCAGCAGCAGAAGAAGGACGACGGCGGCGACGCGGCGGCCGCCGGACAGAAGAACACGGGCCTCTCCGGTCTGCTCTGGCCCGCCCGCAAAGACGCTTTCTACTCCCCCTTCTGCATGTTCTGGCCCCCGAGGGCCGCCGGGGGCATTCCGGTGCCCACCTACCTCCAGCCCCACCAGCCCAACGCCCTCACCTCTCTCGCCGACAACCCCTCGCTCAGGCAGGCCTTCCTGGACCTCTCAGAGCAAGCGGGCGAGGCGGCTGCTGGGGCCGGTGGACTGGGCGTCGGCGGCACGACGACTCGGTCGGGGGGCCTCTTCGACAGCGACTGCCTGCCCCTGCCCACGGGCATCAGCGTGACCTCTGACCTCAGGCCGGCGTCCGAGAGCTGGCTCAAGCTGCTGGACGCCCCGTCTCTGCAAGCACGCAAGGCCAGCTACCACTCCGCGTTCCGGCCAGTCGTCAAGGACACCACCACGGAGAGCATCGCCAAGCTCCACGGCAACCTGGAGGAGTTTGGGTCGTCGGGCCGAGCGGCGGAGCAGGCCCACCTGTCCCCCGGCACCAGCTGCAGCTACCAGAGCGAGAGCGGCGAGAGCGACGAGGAGCAGGAGGTGGACGTGGAGACCAAACAGGACGAGGAGGAGGAGCAGGAGGAGTTCAGCGTGCGGCCGCTGCTGTCCCAGCAGCCCTTGCACCTCCGTGGCCTCCTCCCCGACAGCGCGGGGGAGAGGAGTAAAGGGCCGGGGCCGTTCCCAGCCGCCGTCGCCCCCGACAACGCGGACGACAAGCCCGGCCTGCCGGCTGTCACTCCGCCGCCTGCCACTCTCAAGGTCCCAAGCCCCATCCACGCCTCGCTGGAGGACATGCCGCCGTACAAAAATGTAAATATTCCCTGAAGGCACTTTAACTAATTATTATTTAAATGCATCCACGGAACCGGGGGCGGGCTGATCTATATGCATAACGAGATTGATAGCCTGAGCTCCCTGCAGAAATGAAATATTCACTGCGCTTTGATCCCCCCCCCCCCTAATAAGCAGACGTGTTTTGTTTAATGGCGACATTATGTTTGCTCTCCTTCTGTCAGCGGCACCTATTAGTCCTTTTAATCTTTAACCTGTCGACACTACATTAACCAGGGGAGCGCCGGGAGTCCCCCTCGCTCGCAGCTATTACAAGGGGGAGAGGGAGAGGGAGAGAGAGAGGGAGAGAATGAGGGAGAGAGAGGGAGAGAGAATGAGGGAGAGAGAGGGAGAGAGAGAGAGAGAGAGAGAGGCAATTTAGCATCCTTGTAACACGCCAGGTTGAACACACACAAAGTTACTAGTCTGTTAACGCCACTCAATTGTCCTGTTTTTTGTGATGGCGGCGGGCGTTCA
>NC_045163.1:28328302-28360802 GCF_900700415.2 Clupea harengus | reverse complement strand
TGTTTTAACAAAACATATGACATAAATTAGGAGTTTATAACAGTTTTTTTTTTTTTATTTTATTTTTTTTAAGGTTCTTGGGACATCTCATGTGACTCCAAGCAGCGCATTCTCTGAAAATCCCTCAAACTGGAAATGACAAAAGCCTGTGGCTATCTGTGAGCGCTCCCACAATGCAACAGAAGTGACCTCGTCAACCCTTTCCCCTGGACTGTCTTAAAATGGTTGAAGTGGCAAAGAGAGGAATCCGTTGTTCCACGGAAGAGCAGTTAAACATTCCTCAAGCAAAGCATCAGTAGTGTGTGTGTGTGTGTGTGTGTGTGTGTGTGTGTGTGTGTGTGTGGGTGTGTGTGTGTGTGTGTGTGTGTGTGATCAACCATGTATATAAGTCCTAAAAAAAAATCCAAGAGGCACTGTTAAATTAAGACATGAACATTGGAAAAGACTCATCACTGGCAATCTGACCACACATAACTGATACTTTTTGTTCCGACACTGGTCCTGTCCGATTCAACACATATTTGTTGTATGGTGTGTACATATTGAGGGAGGGAGCAGTGGACCCTGTTCTCAAGAGGGGGGACAACTGGGGAACTTGACAGAAACATACAGCATCATCATCGTCAGCGAACACACAAGCAAATGAACATCCTTCTTTTCATTTGGCTTATTTCAATTGTTGACAAACAGTAAATATTAAATGAAGAATGGTATTATGAGCTGTTAATGCAAATGTATTTAAATATGTTCTTGTAGTTTCTCTACTATTTATGTGGATAATTAAAGTCTATACAATATTGAAACTGCAGTGTGTTCAAAATATTTTGTCTTGAAACCACTCACAAATTGCTCTCAACAATGAAAGCTACACTGACACTGAGAAGGACAAGTGCACGCAGAGCTAGATTTGCAGGTACGGGGTCAAAACACGTAAAAAAAGATCGTCTACACGGTTTTATAGCAAATATGATTGTGGTAGTATTCTTGAGAAAGCCTCACGTTCGCAGAGACGCCAGGGACTGGACAGGGAGTGTGTGACGTGGGACGCTCCGAACCTTCAGCTGCTTCCTTATCAAATTACATCACCACGTCAGAGCATAGTGCCAGCATGGCGTTCACCCTGTACTCCCTGATACAAACGGCTATATTATGCACCAATGCGATAGCCGTTTTGCACGAAGAACGATTTTTGAGTAAAAGTAAGTCTTCTGCATGTTGTTCACTTCATGGGCGATACATTTCGTTATAGATAGTACCAGTCCACCAAGTCAACCAGGTGAAATCAACGTTTCCTAGCAAGCGCTAGCTACGATAGCTATGTTAGCCAACAGTACTGGGGCACTGCAAAACAGTTACGCTAGAATGCATTTGTGTTTGTAAGCCAACAGACTGCTCTAACGTTTCAAATGGTTGAATTGTTAATCTGCCTTCTAATGTTTAATGCTATTAGGTATGGGCGATGTCGTTACCCTGCTGGGTATCCAACAATCTGGGTAGCTAACGTTAAACAACTCATCAGTAGCTAATGACCAGCATCCCCAGTGGGTGGTGGCTCTCACCATAATATGGGGACACTAACTAGCTTTCCAAAGCATACGCAGGCCCATGTCAGTATAACTTTAAAAAGTTGTATTACCACTTGAGAATGTAATCGATGTCAATTATCTTGATTAATAAACCGACAGTTGGCTGGGCAGCGGATCAAGGCATCGGTGGATTCGGTGATGAGCCGGGGGTTAAAGCACAGCTCCTGAATCTCATTCGGTCTGTCAGGACGGTGATGAGAGGTAACAGCCATGTATTCAAATGCCGCGCTAACACTACTGACAGTCAGTTGCTGTTATGTTCTTGTTGTTTTGAGTATTAACTCCATGCCTTTTTCAATTGCAGTGCCGTTAATAATAGTTAACTCGGTGTGCATTGTATTACTGCTGCTGTTTGGATGAGGAACTACCCCCGGGAGAATTGGACGAAACGAATAAGATCTGCAAAAGAACACAAGGACAATTTCTTTGTCAACATGGTCGTCACGGGTTGTCGCCACTCCGCAATCTCCTGGCAATTCTGAAGCGTCTCCACTTGAGTCTTATTTTGCACCTCGTTTTTTTTGTATCTCAACGGCAGTGAATGATGAATTGTCTTTTATATCCACACGTGTCTCACAGTATGCCAGTGTCTCTGTTGAGATTTTGATGCGGTTACAATTACACAGACAGCTAGGTGTTCTCTGGAACACAGGAGGACTGAGAACTGCTTCTATCCTTGACACAACACAAGGGGAAGAAGAAGAAGAAAAAAAAAACATCTTTTCTACCCTGGGACATTGCCTTGAACACAGTTCGGCCTCGGTTTAAAATAAAGTGTTTCATTTGTCACCTGTGACATCTACTCCACCAGTTTACCACACAGATTTCCATGCGGGTTTATTTTTCTGCTGAGCAGTTCAACTTCTGCCAGTCTGTGTGAAAGTAAAACACCCCTTGGAGATGCGCTGGGGAGATCTATCAGCTGGGAAGAGTAGGAGACGTTACTGTAAATGCACTCTGTACTACTCTTCCATCTGTCAGTATGCTTCCAGTAAGACCCAGTGCTATAACCCAAAGCCATCCCCTATAGTCAGAGACACACTCATAACTGAAGGAATATCATTCAGATTGTGTACTGTGGTGACTGGGTACAATGAAAGTGCTGTACGTGTTCATGGTCATAGTCCATAGTCCATAGTCTCGTCTCCTGTGTCCAGGTTCTCAAAGAGGCCCGGCTGCTGTTTGTGCGCACGTGTTTCTTATGAAGTGGTTTCATCTTTTGAATATGAAATCATCATATCATGCCACTCATAACATTATGTCACCCATTATGTCCTTAATGTTTTAATAAAGACAACTGAACTTGTGTTTCTGTTTGGCTTCCTGATAACGACATTGATGTTCCTGTGAGACACTCGGACCATTTATCTGAGTAGAAATTCATATTGAAAAGAAAATGTGAAGCTAGAAATTCTGTACTAATTTAAGAAGCCTGAAGGATATTTTTTCAACAATTTCTTTGTTTACATTTTTTATAACCTCTCTGAATTGGTGACATTAGAAATTGGCCTTTATCTTAGACTGTTGGTACAGACATTGATTACCTTGACCTGAAACTAGAGTATAGGAATACAGAAAGCGTACAAATGAAATAAAACATGGGTGGAGTAATACTTGGTGCAAGAGTTGGGATTCTACAACATCCCTGAAATTGACAAATGGACTTTACTGTGTATGGAAAAAAAAAAAGCTGTTTTGTTAGTGTTGTGATAGAGAATGCAAACTGTGAAGTGAACCATCAGCCTGCTTTCAGGTAGAATTAAAAACCTTTCCTGTTCCATCTCTTACTCATTCCAACTTCAGTGAGGATGGATGACACACACCAGCACTCGTGTGTATCAGTGAGTCTCCCAGCATATTCACTGTTGATTACAACCATATGGAGGACATTACTAATGTTCAACTTTGCCTTTAAGCTTACGAGACATTTTTATTAACAGAAGCTTAAGCCTGACTATAGGAGAGCCAGATATGTTGAATTATGACCATATGTTTATCAGTGAGATTGACGTTAAAACCTAGATTAGTCTATCGTGGCCTAATCGCTTCTCAAGATTATATGCTTCAAACATTTTGAATGCAAGAGGTCAAGCTTTCATGTGTGTGAGTCCTGTCAGACTTGGACTAGTTAGCAACTACATATATATTCAACAAATGTATAAATATCTGTCAGATACTGCTCAATTTAATAAGTAAGGCTTCCACATTTTGAAATATGACAAAACTAACAAAAGTGAATAAATCTCAAAGGTCCAGAATTCTATGCTGACTTAAAACATAGTTTGTTCCCCCGGTGGTTTGAAAGTTACATATATTTGTATATTTAACAAAATGCTCAGAAATAAATGAAAAATAGTCTGCTTTACAACAACAAGGAAATAACTCAGAATAGCATGGCCATAGCAGTGTCCAAATAGGCTTTTAGCTCTGATGATAAACCTTTCAAAATGTTTCAATCGATTAATGCATGAAAATACCTCTAAATGCGTAACATCTGCTTGTTATTAGTGGAACACATATGTTTTTTTCTTTTAATGAGCGATTAATCTGTTTATTTATAACCCTCTTACATGATTATCTCATAGGCTGAATTTGAAGCACTATGTTGTGTATTCTGTGTGTGTGACAAAAACAGCAGACGCTAAACGTGAATAACTCAATGGCACGAACATGTAACATGGGCCTGCAGTGCTGCCGTATCCAAACTGCAATGTGGTATGAACATGGCAATCAGATTCACTGAAAGTTGAATCATCTTTGCAGGTCTAGTTTATTAGTAGTAATGATAGCTTTTTTGTACCGCTATTTTTTCTTCTACTACCACCACAAGTACTACTACTACTAGGCCTATTACCAAAATCCTATCGCCTTATGTCTCTCTGCTACGAAACATCTTAAGAATTTGGAAGAATAACTCAGGCATTTCTCTAGACAACCCTCAGTCAGTTCATGAACTGTATTAAGGACCCCGTTACCGTCTGATAGGTGTGTCGGCTCTTCACTCACTTGTATCGGGCACAAACGTCACACATCTTCTGGTAATATACGTTTGTTTTTTACAACAGACCACCTCCCATATTTGTATGCATACAATGTATAAACTCGATCTCCACACTAAACATTTTGTAAGCTTAGTTTCGCATTCCATTTTTATGAAATACCCATCATTAGCAAGGTGGCTTCCGGAAACACGGTTTCAGTCTCGCAGAAACAACAGCCTACATGGGGTTTTGCTCCTCTGTCCTCAACGTTAACTGGAGGAAAAAACAGATTATTCTTCTGGTCGAATTATTTATTCTGTCCCTGATTTACTTACATGTCCTCATATCATATTGAGTGCAGCATTAACGTTAGCTAACGTATCGGCCTTAGTCCATGGCTTCAGAATCTGCTTAAGTTCTCAGTTATTTGGCATCACTTTTTAAATAATTTTTTGTTCATGTTTGAATAGATGGGAATCAGCAAAGTCTTACGTTTTGGCAGATGTATTTCTGGCCATACTGTGTAATCCACGTTCGTTTGTGTTGAATAAGAGCATTAATTGCACTTAAAAGAGACTGATTTGAAAGAGGAGAAATCCAAATACGTCTAAATAATAGAGGATCACGAATGCAGTGCTCGTTAACTGACCTACAATATGGTGTTTGCGTTTCAAATAATCTTCAGTATTCTGATCCAGTGATCAAAGCAGAATAAATTGCAGCCTGTGCTTTTGTTTTTTTGATCTAGGCTCCAAAATAGTCTCATCTGTTGTTTATGATTATTGAGTGTTTTGGATGCAGATGTGATTAAATGTTTTTACTTTAATATAAACATAGTAAATATTTCACATTAAGGTCACCAACCCAGAGATGTTCAATATGGGTGGTGGCACCATTTTAAAAGTGCTGCAGTTTGATTGACAGTGGCTGCCATGGCGACCCGCCGGGCACTGAAGGCTGTTCTCATTGACCTGAGTGGCACGCTCCACATAGAGGATACAGCTGTGCCCGGAGCGCAAGAGGCTTTGGCGAGGTCAGTCCCTCAAACATTCATGTCTGAACTTACACTTTGATTTCTCAAGACAAGAAGACTGTACTTTAGTAGCACAGGTGCTATCCACAGTTAGCCAAGGGAGGACACATACAGATAGAAATGTCATCTTGTAGTTCCACGTTGGTGGAACGAACTGCCTAGTACTACCAGAGCAGGGGGCGTCCCTCTCTACCTTCAAGAAGCTTTTGAAGACCCAACTCTTCAGAGAGCACCTCCCTTCCTAACTGGCACTTTGACTAGTGCTTAACTTGCACTTCAGCAGTTACATTCCTGCACTTCTTTTTCCTTTTATAGGTCGTTTTTCTATTTCTTATGTAAAGTAGTATTTATTGTTACACCAGGTTTTTTGTTGCTCTTAGCTTGACTGTTCTCTCCCTTGTACGTCGCTTTGGACAAAAGCGTCTGCTAAATGACTAAATGTAAACGTAAATCTTGCCTTACTTTTGCTGTAAGATAAAGTGTCCTTAAGATGGAAGTCTTTTAAGATGGAAAACTGGTAAATGTGAATGATAAAATACCCTGTCTCACAGTTATTCTTGTTTGACGGTATCCTGCTGGTTATATTTGATGTTGACCAGGTTAAGGAGTGCCCCTGTTGCAGTGAAATTTGTGACCAACACGACTAAAGAATGCAAGCGGAACTTGCTGGAAAGACTCCGCAAGTTAAACTTTGACATCCAGGAGCAGGAGATCTTCACTTCCCTGACAGCTGCCCGTAATCTGCTGGAGCAGAGGAAAGTGCGCCCCCTGCTGCTCGTAGAGGATAGTGCCTTGGAGGATTTCTCAGGTTGGCTGTTCTGGAGCAGTTTTTAGACTGAATAAAAGCATGTAAGAAAATGTCAGGATACGCCCTCTTGGAGGAGATTATTTAGTACCTAGTATTTAGGACAACCTCATTGTGTTGTTGATGTGACTCTTCATAAAGCTCTGACCCAGTCATTTAAAATTGTATTCGTGCTGACAGTTTGTATCTTCTCTGCTACATAAAAGGTATCGATACATCCGACCCCAATGCTGTGGTGATCGGATTGGCTCCCGACCACTTTAACTATGAAATGCTCAACAAGGCTTTTGGGTAAACTCTTTACTTTAGCGCTTTACAATCAGTTTGGTTTTTGATTGTAGTAATTGGGAAATCCTGATGTGCAAAAAATGGACAAAAAATCAATCAGTTTAAATACAGCAAAAACAGTTATATCATCAGCCGGTGCAGTCCTAGTTGTACAGGTGTGATTAAAACAGACACCATTTCTGCACTGTCCAGCCCAAGCGGACGTGAGTTTTATCCTTCCTCACATGATTTTGGCCAACCTCAAGCAGATGGGTCCCCCCTTATGTGCCGTGGTTCTGCTTAAGGTTCCTTCCTGACTAACAGGGAGTTTGTTCTTGCCCGTGTTGCCAATGTGCTTGCACTAAGGGGGTTCAGGCTCTGGCCTCTGTAAAGCGCCTAGAGACAATTGTATTGTTATGGCGCTATATAAATAAAATTGAATTGAATTCTCTCCTTTCCTCCCTAGTCTGATCCTGGACGGGGCCCCCCTCATCGCCATCCACAAAGCGCGGTACTACAAGCGCAAGGACGGGCTCGCGCTAGGCCCCGGGCCCTTCGTCACGGGCCTGGAGTACGCCACAGACACACAGGCCACCGTGGTGGGGAAGCCAGAGAAGACCTTCTTCCTGGAGGCCCTCAGAGACCTGGGGTGCTCCCCGGAGGAGGCCGTCATGATCGGAGATGTGAGTGAGATGTGAGATGAGTGAGATGTGAGATGAGAACCGAGTAAGATGTGAGTTGTGAGTGAGATGTGAGTGAGTTGTGAGTGAGAGTATATTAAATTAAGATTATGTGTTCTATGCCTATACTTCTATGCTGTTGGGCTGTTCTACTTCAGTGCTTGTTAGTTTGTTTGGTGACGGTGTGCAGTGAAACATTCTGTTGTGCTCTTAGGACGCAAGAGATGATGTCGGAGGAGGTCAGAGCGCCGGCATGCGGGGAATACTAGTCCAGACGGGTAAGAATGTCAACCTGGCTCTAATCCCACCGCACGCAATACTCTAATCCCACCGTACGCAATACTCTAATCCCACCGTACGCAATACTCTAATCCCACCGTACGCAATACTCCACCGTACGCAATACTCTAATCCCACCGTACGCAATACTCCACCGTACGCAATACTCTAATCCCACCGCACGCAATACTCTAATCCCACCGCACGCAATACTCTAATCCCACCGTACGCAATACTCTAATCCCACCGTACGCAATACACTAACCCCACAGTACGCAATACTCTAACCCCACCGTACGCAATACTCGAACCCCACCGTACGCAATACTCGAACCCCACCGTACGCAATACTCTAACCCCACCGTACGCAATACACAGTATATACATAGACAGTATGCAACAGTTTGTGCACTTTTTGAAATATGATTTAATAGGCAACTAGTACGGGTATCATCTTCAAATAAATGGTCATGGTGTATGGTCATGTGAGTGACAGATAAACACACGCCTAGGGTAGGCACCCTGCAGTTCTGTGGTCTGGGTCGGACCAACCGGTGAAAAAAAACAAAAAACTTTTAAGCACGGCATCGCCAAACATCTCCAAAAGATACGAGTTAACGCTAACAAGCCTTTTATACTTTAGGATATTTTACTCAAAGACATTACTTAATGATATTTCTAATCATATACATTACTTAATGATATTCTAATCAAATACATTACTTAATGATATTTTACTCAAATACAACACTTAATGATATTCTAATTAAATACATTCATTAATGATATTCTTATCAAATGCATTAATTAATGATCTCTGACGTGAACTCAACAGTAACTGACCTGTAATCGCCTTCAGCTGAGGAGTAAATTATGTAATTTCTCTTCAGGTAAATACAGAGCTGGCGATGAAGGGAAGATCAACCCAGCACCATATCTGACGTGTCAGAGCTTCCCTCAGGCGGTGGACCACATCCTCCAAACCCTCGTCCAGCCCGAGTGACACGTCCACTTAGTGGACACACCAGCAAGGTAAACAGTGTGTGTACATATTCAAGGAAGTCCAAGAAGTCCAATTCCGATTCCATGTGCTGGTGTGTGTGTGATCTCGGTGCTCACAGTGCACCTTCCGTCCATATACAAAAAACCTCTCCACAGATGTGTTGTTGTAATGTTTGGATTTTGTGTGTGTCAAAATGTATTATTCTTCAAATTGCATCACTGAGCAGAAATGGACAAATACAAATATTTTATTTATTATGTATGCATCGTAATATCTTCTGTTTGGGATATAAAAGAAAGCGTAGCTCGTTTAAAATTATTTCAAAAGTAAGATTGTTCATCGAAGTTTGCTTGCAAGCAGTAAATTAAAATGACCTTGACAAACAAAAATGTGACAAATGCTGTGTCAGTCTTTGAAATGCGAGTCAGATTGTGAAGCTCAATAAAAGGGTCTTTGATCTGGACGCCTGCGTGGATGGTTCTGCGTGGCTGGTTCTGCGTGGATGGTTCTCCGTCACACCGACTCGTACTCCCTCTCCCAGGCAGTGTATTTCTCGGTCAGGGTTCTGGCCGATGGTTTGGTGTGAGTGATGACCTCCAGGAAATCTGCTGTTGTCACGGTTTCCAGCTGGATGACCGGCATGTTGGAATCACCTGTGCGCAGACATTAGTTACTAGGGGTGGGAGAAAAAAATCGATTCTTCGATTTCTCTTGATTCTCTCTAGAACGATTTTATCTCGATTCAGAAAAGTTCATAATTTTTTAATAAAAAAAAAAAAAAATGTAATTTTCTTTAATTATCAAACACAAAGTAGGAAGTGATTTGAGACTCTGAGTAGCAAACTCAAATGTTTTAAAAATGGACATGCATCGATAATCGTTTTATCGGTTTAGAATTGATAATCGATAATCGGTTTAGAATCGATAATCGGTTTAGAATCGAATCGTTGACCTCTGAATCGGAATCGAATCGTGAGGTGCCAAGCGATTCCCACCCGTATTAGGTACTGTGACGGGGACACTTGGCTAGCGCCTTGCAGTGATTCTGTTTCTGCCGTCACATGCGGGCACCAAGACATGCTGGCACCAAGACATGCTGGCACCAAGATATGCTGGCACCAAGACACGCTGGCACCAAGACACGCTGGCACCAAGACATGCTAGCACCAAGACATGCTGGCCCTAAGACATGCTGGCACCAAGACATGCTGGCACCAAGACATGCTGTACATCTCACCTTCTTGATGGTTCCCTAAGACATGCTGTACATCTCACCTTCTTGGTGGTTCTCCAAAGCGTCAAAGATTTTCCGAACCGGTCTCATGGCAGCTTCCTTGCACACGAGTCTGATATCCGAGCCGGAATACCCCTGGGTCTCCTGCAGTGTCAAGAGAAATACCCCTCAGTCTCCTACATACCCCTCAGTCTCCTGCAGTGTCAAGAGAAATACCCCTCAGTCTCAAGAGAAATACCCCTCAGTCAAGAGAAATACCCCTCAGTCTCCTACAGTGTCAAGAGAAATACCCTCCTCTGTTACCTCATTTCCAAAAGAATTATCTTTGCAACCGACTTTAAAACTCTTAAATGTAATATGGCAAAGGCTATGGAAAGACTCCGTCACACTTTATCCTCAGTAACCACGGGTACAAGGTTTATCTGAAAGTTGAGTGATTGAGAGTGATTGATTTGAATGCCTGGTGTGCCTCTTATGTAATTAAACATCCTTATAGTAACCATGAGTATGTATGTATGGTTGTATGGAGTATGGTTACCATATGGATCATCTGTTTACTTGTACCAACAGAAACATTACAGTGTCAGTTAATATCAACACATGATAGCCTGTGGTAGCTCATGCTGAAGACTGAAAAGAGGGTTTAGACTAGAGACTGTGATGGGTGAGGAGCTGACCTGAGCCAGGGTGTCGTACTGGAGGTCGGTCCGCAGGTCCACTCCGCCGGTGTTACTGAGTGGGGGCAGCCAGTGCCCGATCATGGCCTGCCGGGCCGGTGCGCACGGGAGACCCACCAGAATCCTCTTCTCCAGACGCCGCAGCATAGCGTGGTCCAGCTCCCTGACGGGAGGAGAGCACACACACTCAACTCTATTTGGACACAGCACACACAACTCTATTTGGACACAGCACACACTGAACTCTATTTGGACACAGCACACACTGAACTCTATTTGGACACAGCACACACACAACTCTATTTGGACACAGCACACACTGAATTCTATTTGGACACAGCACACACTGGACTCCTTACGGTCATAACACACACTGAACTGTATTTGGAGAGAGCACACACTGAACTCTATTTGGACACAACACACACTGAACTCCTTACGGACCAAGCACACTGAACTCTATTTGGAGACCTCCAAAATACAGGTTTGACTAAGTGGACCCCTGACAAAAGACCTGTAACACTGTTTGGTGTGAGGAAAAAAGACCTGTAACACTTTTTGGCGTGAGGAAAAAAGACCTGTAACACTGTTTGGTGTGAGGAAAAAAGACCTGTAACACTTTTTGGCGTGAGGAAAAAAGACCTGTAACACTGTTTGGTGTGAGGAAAAAAGACCTGTAACACTGTTTGGTCTTGTAGCTCTATTGTTCTCTTGTATGTCGAATGGCAGCAGCCAGAAAAACATGAACTGGAAATGCTTGACTTCCCCGTAGTTAGCTTCTTCCGACAAGGAGGTTATAAACTGCTCTGTAAAGCACCTTGAGACAATTGTATTGTTCTGGTGCTATATAAATAAAATTTAATTGAAATAAATTGATTTGAATTAAATCAGGAGGTGCTAAAGAGTTAAGACAAGGAGTTTTTAAATCAGGAGGTGCTAAAGAGTTAGGACAAGGAGTTTTTAAATCAGGAGGTGCTAAAGAGTTAAGACAAGGAGTTTTGAAATCAGGAGGTGCTAAAGAGCTAAGGCAAGGAGTTTTTAAATCAGGAGGTGCTAAAGAGTTAATCTAATCAGATAATCAAAGGACACTCAGGTAGTAGCGTGTGTCCTGTTTAAAGGTAGTATTGTGTGTCCTATTTTGTGCTAAAGAGTTAAGACAAGGAGTTTTTAAATCAGGAGGTGCTAAAGGGTTGCGTGTAAAACTCCGGCCTGTTGCCACCAAAGCAGCTTGAGCGCCTCCTTGAGCGCCTCCTCACCAGGGCAGGTTGGAGGCCGCCAGCACGAACACCAGGTCGTCGGAGCGCGCCAGGCCGTCCATCTGCACCAGCAGCTCGGTCTTCATGCGCCGGCTGCCCTCGTGCTCCCCCCTGGGGGTGAAGGGTAAAGTACGCACGTCAGCACGTCAGCTCATCAACACAAGGCACAAACGTCATCGTTTTCCTCTCTTTTCATTTCATTGACCTCGTGCTCCCCTCTGGGGGTGAAGGGTGAAGTATGCACGTCAGCTCATTACATTTACATTTACATTTAGTCATTTAGCAGACGCTTTTATCCAAAGCGACTTACATACACATTTTACACTGATGGCACACTGCACATCAGGAGCAATTTAGGGGTTCAGTGTCTTGCTCAAAGACACTACGACAGGGAATCGAAACTAGCAACCTTCTGATTACTAAACGACTTCTCTACCTTCCTGTACCACTGTTGCCCACATTAACAGAAGGCACAAACATCATCGTTTTCCTCTCTTTTCCATTTCATTGACCTATTTAAGGGTAAAGTAGTACTGTGAGTGTCTTTGTTTGTTTGTTATTTGTTTGTTTGTTCTGCTCACCCCTGTCCCACTCCTCTCTGACTCATGACGGACTCCAGCTCGTCCAGGAAGATGGTGGACGGAGCGTGAAACCGGGCCAGCTCAAACAGAACCTGGGAGAGCAACACAGAGATACACACGGTGAACACACAAGTCTACATGTTTATTTTCATGGTCCACTTTTCAAAACAAACGTTCAACACACTTCCAAAATACTTGTCAATGAATCAGAACTCGAATGCTATTTCCACCCCTCCCCCAAAATGAGGCTATTTGTGTTCCTGTCCAGAGTTGCAATAGAGGGTTTGTTGTTGTGCTTTTTTATTACTTTGTTACTTTGCATGACAAAATATTTCGTATGACTAGCTAATCTAATCTAATCAGATAATCAGGTAGTAGCGTGTGTCCTGTTTAAAGGCCACACAGGTAGTAGCGTGTGTCCTGTTTAAAGGGTAGTAGCGTGTGTCCTGTTTAAAGGACACTCAGGTGGTAGCGTGTGTCCTGTTTAAAGGACTAGCGTGTGTCCTGTTTAAAGGACACTCAGTTAGTAGCGTGTGTCCTGTTTAAAGGCCACTCGGGTAGTAGCGTGTGTCCTGTTTAAAGGACCTTCAGGTAGTAGCGTGTGTCCTGTTTAAAGGACACTCAGGTAGTAGCGTGTGTCCTGTTTAAAGGCCACTCGGGTAGTAGCGTGTGTCCTGTTTAAAGGACACTCAGTTAGTAGCGTGGGTCCTGTTTAAAGGACACTCAGTTAGTAGCGTGTGTCCTGTTTAAAGGACAGTAGCGTGTGTCCTGTTTAAAGGACACTCGGGTGGTAGCATGTTTAAAGGCCACTCGGGTGGTAGAGTGTGTCCTGTTGGGCGCCACTGACCCGCACGAGCTTCTCAGAGTCTCCTCTCCATTTGCTCACGATGCTGGAGGCGGAGATGTTGAAGAAGGTGGTGTTGCATTCCGTCGCCACGGCTTTGGCCAGCATGGTCTTCCCTGTGCCTGGAGGACCGAGGGGAGGATAGAGGGAGGTGTTACTGGAAGACCAATGGGAGGGGAGGATGGAGGGAGGTGTTACTGGAAGACCAATGGGAGGGGAGGATGGAGGGAGGTTATGTTACTGGAAGACCAATGGGAGGGGAGGATGGAGGGAGGTTATGTTACTGGAAGACCAATGGGAGGGGAGGATGGAGGGAGGAGGACCAATGGGAGGGGAGGATCGGAGGGAGGTGTTACGTTACTGTGGGGGCATTTGACTTGCCGTTTAGGCATTCTGGACTAAATACTTAATCCATAATGGCACATAGTATTTCTATACATCTATGACGTTATAAACGGTCCTTTATGTTGCGCAATAATATGGGCCTTCAGGGGAAGCACTTAGTAATGAGATTGATGCGGAGCTTAAGTACTGCATGCCTAAGGCTATTTCTGGAGGAAAAGGGTGACAAACGGTTGTGTTCTGTGGAAATGTATGGCTTTACAATAAATGTTACAGCTTCACACAGGGAGTCAGATATTGAAAAATGACAGGAAGCATAAACCAGCTTTTTGTTGATGGGGCTATTTCGCTGGCTGTAGCACAGGACAGCACTCTTTGTGTGTGTGTGTGTGTGTGTGTATGCGTGTGATTGAGTGAGTGACAGAAAGAGAGAGAGAGAGAGAGGGAAAGAAAAGATTGTTTGGAAACAGTGTTTGTACAAGATGGTATCCTTTAATCTGAGACAGTATAAGAAAACATTTGTGAAGTGCCAAATCTCATCCAGGCTGGAGAGAGAAGCGGAGAGAGAGATGGAGAGAGAGACGGGGAGAGGGCAGTGATGAAAGAGATGAAAGTGAAACACACTGGAATCTAATGAATATATTGTGCCGAATACTGACCTGGAGGTCCATACAACAGCAAGCCTTTCCATGGGGACAAGATGCCTGTGAACAACTGAGGATACTGAAGAAAAACATCAAGCATTACACACACTGGGTAGAGTTTAAGATATACTACACCGCACATACACACACTGGGTAGAGTTAAAGCTATACTACACCGCACATACACACTCTGGGTAGAGTTAAAGATATACTACACCGCACATACACACACTGGGTAAAGTTTGAGATATACTACACCGCACATACACACACTGGGTAGAGTTAAAGCTATACTACACCACACATACACACTCTGGGTAGAGTTAAAGATATACTACACCGCACATACACACACTGGGTAGAGTTAAAGCTATACTACACCACACATACACACTCTGGGTAGAGTTTAAGATATACTACACCGCACATACACACACTGGGTAGAGTTAAATCTATACTACACCACACATACACACACTGGGTAGAGTTTAAGATATACTACACCGCACATACACACACTGGGTAGAGTTAAATCTATACTACACCACACATACACACACTGGGTAGAGTTAAAGCTATACTACACCGCACATACACACTCTGGGTAGAGTTAAAGATATACTACACCGCACATACACACACTGGGTAGAGTTAAAGATATACTACACCGCACATACACACACACTGGGTAGAGTTAAAGCTATACTACACCGCACATACACACACTGGGTAGAGTTAAATCTATACTACACCACACATACACACACTGGGTAGAGTTAAAGCTATACTACACCACACACACACACACTGGGTAGAGTTAAAGATATACTACACCGCACATACACACACTGGGTAGAGTTAAAGATACTGTATACTACACCACACATACACACACTGGGTAGAGTTAAAGCTATACTACACCACACATACACACACTGGGTAGAGTTAAAGATACTGTATACTACACCACACATACACACACTGGGTAGAGTTAAAGCTATACTACACCACACATACACACACTGGGTAGAGTTAAAGCTATACTACACCACACATACACACACATGGGTAGAGTTAAAGATATACTACACCACACACACACACACTGGGTAGAGTTAAAGCTATACTACACCACACACACACACACATGGGTAGAGTTAAAGATATACTACACCGCACATTTGGTTGACTAAAGAGAACTGTAGTTGCTTTATGAATGTGATCACTTAACTAGATAGCTCACAGACCCTATTATAAGTGCAGGATAGATTAAGTGCAGGATAGATTATCATTTTTAAAGAGTTCTCTATAGGGGCTTACATAAAAAACTAAAAACCCTTGTGTTGGCAAAAGGACTATTTTAGGCTGTTGGGGATTCCTCACAAAAGAAAAGAAAAAAACCTTCCTAGGAGCCACACAAATAATCCTTCATTGGGGTCTGAGCAGAATAA
Source organism: Clupea harengus (assembly GCF_900700415.2). NCBI lineage: Eukaryota > Metazoa > Chordata > Actinopteri > Clupeiformes > Clupeidae > Clupea > Clupea harengus. The sequence goes on along the minus strand of NC_045163.1, from coordinate 28,345,139 downwards.
GGAAAGATTTTTAATTCTTTTAGATTTTTTTTAAAGATTTTTTTATGAGGTAAAACATAACCCTTAAAAAAAACATAAATATCACTGCCCTTTTTCAGAGAGTATAGAGGAAAAAAACATAGACAAGCACCAACACAAACACCTCCTGGCCCCATCAGTTAGGGGGAATTTTGATGAGGCTTTGCAGAAAAGCACAGAGAAAGGATCTGTCCCATTTGTGTGCTTGACCTACGGCTAAGACAGAACGCTCCCCGTTGCGCTTCACACTGCCAGGCAGCCAAGACAAATAATGTTCATATTTTCCCTCGTGTCAGGATCTGGGACACGTATTACACCCACCATCTACACAGCAGCACCCTGCGCTGTGCCCCTGCGCCCTATAGGAGGGGAGGAGAGGAGAGGGGGCTTGATGGGACGTGTATATTGGGTGGTATTCAAGTATGGATTTAATGTCAGGGGAAGAAATAACACAGGCCTTGTTTCCTGGAACCTTTCCTGGGAGACGTATTCAGAATCGAAGGCGGGCGTCAGCTTTGAGAAATACCACGGTGTTCGGCAGCCACACACCTTAATAGGGTAGACGACCGCCTCTTTGACTAATCGCTTAGCCGCCTCCAGCCCTATAATGTCGTCCCAGCGCACGTTGGGGTTGTGTAAATAGATGTCCTTTAGGGGGAGACAGCAGAGAGATGGAGCTTAGACCTTCATTAATACACATTCCCCTCTCTCATTCTACCCCCACCATCTCTCTCTCTCTCTCTCACACACACACATGCACACACACAGAAATACAATATAAACAATATTTGAGCAATCTCTTCATCGCTAGCTGGAGTAAAACGTGTAATTGACAAACACATTATTTTGACGAGCTTTACAGTTGCATAGGAAGGGAGTTGTGCTCAAATGTTTATTATGAATAGAATCAGCATCGTGTTGTTCCTGTCGCTCAACTGGTCTGCTAACACAAACATCACTGGTTGAACACCCAGGTGAGGCCCTACTGTGCTGTTCATCTCTGGATACAGAAGGGGTTTGCTCAAAGGCATATGTGTGAACATACAGTAACTGCATGTAACTCTAGTATGCTGAGTTAGTATAGTATCTAGTACTCTAGTATACTCAGTAACTCTAGGTATGCTGTGGCAGCAGTGTCCTTTTTACCTGAACAATTTGATGTCAGCATGACAGATGTTTGTATATGTAATAGTATTTATATAGTATACTATAGTATAGTTATAGTATATAGTATATATATATATAACATAAAGTATTGTGGCGTGCCAGAGCGTGTGATGTGATGTAGTTCCTGTGATTCTGTGTGTTCCATGTTACTTCTATGCTTGGTGTTCCTATATAGGAATTTCTATTATTCCTATATACAGTATGTGTTCTTCGTGTACTAGCGTCTTTGTCTACCCTCGCCCTGCGTGTCTGCGTATAAGATCCCTGCCATCCTGCCCCTTCAGAATCAGTCCTGAATGCTGTGTGTCAATAATAACACAACAAGACGTCAAAGACCAAGCCTTTGAGTTGCTCCATCAGTACAATAGAAGATTCAACACATGATCATAGAATTCAAATGAGATCCAGCACGGTCCAGTATGATTGGCTCACCCTGCTGATGACTGCAGCCAGCTCTCGCATTTCTCCATTCATCCCACTGAGGCCGATGGGTTTGAGAAGACGCTCCTGCGGAGACCAACGGAGACGTTAATGTGATGATGTCTCTACTTGTGATACTAAGGGGTTAGATTAAATATATCTCTGCAGTTTTATTTTCTATCTTATGCTATGCATTTTATGTATTCGATTTTATAATTTGAATTATAATTATTATTAAATGTTTTTGCACTATATCTGAGTTATGTTCCTTTGATGTCTATTTTTATGTGCATGTCATTTCTTTGTGCATATTATGTATTTGCTGTAAAGCACTTTGAGCTGCATTCTTTTGCATGAAAGGTGCTATATAAATAAAGTTTTATTATTATTATTATTATTATTATTAATGACTGAGTGGAGGACACCGTCTGTGGGAGGGACACGTCTGATAAAGAGACCAAACCTACTGTTGGGTCGGCATAGTAACAGGAGCTGTTGGCTGGGATGTCATTGGACGCTCCCTTGATGGCGTCCTGGATGAGCATGTGGTAGTCTATGACCTGACGCTGGGAGAGAACACAGCGCTTACACACTCATGTGCATTCGTTCAAAGTGACAGAATGATTTTAATAATACATGTTCAAATATAAGACACATAGAGAGATACTGTAGAAGAATGGGCTTTTGGTTAATTGATATATATATATACTGCATAAGTATATAAAATTCATGAATACAGTAGAATCAGGCTATACAAATATTTAAATCTATGCTTCTTGAATCTGCACACTTATAAATGGGTCATAGAGAGTGTCATATATATATATATTTATATATATATATATATTCGTATTCCTTTTTGAAATGTCTCTCACCTTCTTCATGTGATTCCCCTCGCCTGCTCCGTCCCTGACGACTGGAGACACATTGAGGCCAAACTCTGATGTTTCTGGAGCGGAGGAATGGCCGTTCTCCTGTAGGGGGGACGAGGGAGTCCAGCTCAAGCACACTGACAATACAACACTGACACCTCAAAGACAGGTACAATACCACTCTGGCAGCTTCACAGCAGTCACAGTAAATTACTGGGCAGGAAAATGTCAGGTGTTGAATGGTGAAAGGTAGAATATGAGAGCTGGCGTACGTTATGGACTTTACTCGAGTCCTTGACCGCGACCTTTGACTCTGTCTTTTTAAGCCCACTTCTGGCTGAGGAGCAGTGGGCAGCGTTTATTCTGGGAAGAGACAGGGTTCCGCCGCAGGGGGTCCTTCAGCCCATACACACACACATGCACACACACATCCACACACACATGCACACACACACATCCACACACATATGCATAAATGTATATGTCCAAAAATACATACGTATTTACATTATCTATAAATACATGGTAGTATAATGTAAATAATACAAATTATTTTTTCTTTACCTTTTTTTGCCACAACTTCTTGCCATCCTCTCACCCTTTTCTCCTGGATGACAAGAAAAAACAGTGTATATATCTGACTATGCCTGTAGTTAATCTTGCAGTGAAAAGAAATCATGTATGAACTCAGGAGTGCCGGTATATTCGTTACCTTGTTCTGGTATTTTCTTAGTTAGCTTTGGATATTTCTGGAACTTAATGAAGTAAAAGCTTTCATACTCCATAAGGACTGTATCCAAATCCACATTGTCACAGACTTCAAAACGCCGTAGTCCAAATCTGGTCTCTTTGTCTAAAGAATTGGCAGTATCTAGATAGCTAAAAAAAAAAGAAAACACGAGCTCCATATGTATTGGATAGTGTATAACATTACTTTGTGTAAAAAAAACGTGTGCTTACCCCTCTTCAGTGAGATGATGGTATATCAACACAAGCAACTTTCTTCTTCTGGCCTCCACTCTCAACACCTCCTAAATAGAGAAAATGTCGAATAAAGGATTTTAATGTTAATGCCATTTTGTTGTTATTCCTATAGATGGCACCAAATACTCATTTTCGTCATCCTCGAAATTTTCGTCACTCGTTCCTCTTTTGCTATCATGTGACAGATTACCTAGGTAACGGATGACTGTGGTGGTGTCTATCGAAACATCTAATGACATGCTAACATGCTAACGTTAACAAATAGCTATTGCAAAATTCTCCTGTTGAACTTACCAGCTAAAAGCACTTTGGGCTAGACCTTGGCCGTGTTATCAAGACATGAATCCTTATGTCGTTTAAACATTTCGCCAATGTAAACTGTTAACATTATGACATTATACGCAACTTAAATGCATGATCAACCTCTCGTTAAGTAGTTCGGATGCTAGTCATTGAATGGTTAGTTGATGCTAACATGGCTGGTGAAGGCATGTTGGCTCAAAACAAAACCGAAGTTCAACGCGCATTCTACACTGTTTGTAACATTACCGGAGTGAATACACTTACCGCTTCCCGGGCTTGATTGGCCGTTTTCATGGTTTGATAGGAAAGTTCCATCTTGTTTGTCCACACTGCCACAGGATCAGTGCCTGGGATCTGACTCGCTACACTCAAATGCCCCTCTCAGATCTCGTGGTAATTGGTGCTGAATTACCAGAATCCATTTCGTAACAGAAGGTGTTTCTTGCCAATGTTCCAGAAAGTGTGGGGTGAAAGTTCTTTACAAGAAGGACCATACATGTTCCTAACAATTATATAAATATGATTAGTTCATGACAAGAACTGAGAAATGCTTAAGTATCACAGACACCTTTGGAGTTGTATTGTCATATTTTATTATGTCAGCATTGTAAACTCATCAGACAGTATATATTTTTTTTTTTCCACGGAAAATGTTCCACAACTAAGTGGCGAAGTACTGCCTTTTCAGATTGTCTCTTCGTCTCCCAATAACAGTGGAATACTACGTGTTTGTGCAGAAATGAACTTAAGACAATACAGTTTTACTGAAATTTAACACGGGGAAAATAAACATGCATGTCGTCTGTCCATACGTACAATATGCACAATAATACATGGACATGTTGCATTCGCCCTTACATTGAACAGGACAGTTATAAGAACTGTCACATGAACTGTGTCCCCAACCAACCACCACCTAACCAAATGTTGGTATTCAACTAGATAAACAACTAGATAAAGACTGTAGTGCATCTCTCCATTTATTGGTCAGATCGTTCCAGACATTATCTCCCACAGGTGGTGGGAACATGCAGGATTGAAATCATGACTCTGTTCATTTTTACAGTACAACTTTTGCAGTGAATGTAGTCATTAACACAGACAGCTACAGCATCCAACCTGAAATTAACACAGATTTTGACATACCCATGACTACACAGACATTTTGACAATCTGCGAACATTAATTAATTAATTCAATTCCTTTCTGGACCAACGTGTGATCAAGGGATTATAAAAAGGTTTTACTTGCAAGCTGAAGAGACAGTCCCATACCCACTGAAATCATAACCGGAAAAACAAAGAACCCAAACAAACAAACAAACAAACAAACAAACTGATACGCTTGGATTGTATACGTCAACACCAATTCCTCTCCGAGTGCGTGCACACGACGGTTTGTCATGATACTGCACAAGTTCTAGATCTCATATGACATTCCTAGTTACAGCAAAAAATTGTGTAGATTCTGAAATAGAAAAGAATAAGAAATAACTAGTAGCGGCAGTTGCAGACTTCTATTTAACTGTGTATGGGCAGATTGGTCAGTATTTTAGTGTTAAGTTTGTCACATCACAACAACCTGTCTAGCTGGCCTTTGAAGGCCTGGGATAACTTTTAGCCAGTCCTCATAAGTGCCTCACAGTTAGCCTGCCTCCCCACGTAGGACGGAACACAGACAAAAAAAACAAAGAGCGTTAAGAAGTGGATGGTCAGAAGATCCCAGCCTCGGTGAGAAGGGTGTGGGCCTCCAGGAGCATCCCCTTGGCGTACACCCTCACGGTGTAGAAGAGCGTCACAAAGTCCTGAGTGCTGAAGATGGTGTCGGCCAGAGCGAAACCCAGCGTGGAGGGGATGAAGCCTCGGCCGTACTCCACCATCCACGTCCCCGCGCTCCACTGCACCGACGTCGCCTCCCCGGGCACGTGCACAATTGTATCGCCTAGCAACAACAACAACAACAACAGGACAGGATATTAACAGACACATACACACACACTGAACAATCTCTCCAGGATCTGGCGAGGGTTTTTTGTTGTGAATCACAGATAGAGGGGATGCCTGCAGTGCCCTGGAATCTCTACCTCTCTAACTAACACACACACACACACACACACACACACACACACACACACACACACACACACACACACACACACACACACACACACACACACAATCAGGCACTGATCACAATCTGTCAGCAGTCTTTATCATTCTAGAACATCCTTTGATTCCTTGTATCTGGTCGCAATTACTTTTACCTCACTGAAAGCGACATGGTGACTCACCAGGGTAATACATCTCACTTTTTGTGGTCCCTTCCTTCCATTGCCTAAATGTCCCCGAGATGATGGTGTCTGATATTTCTGCCCAATACCGGCCTAAGATAGATAGAGAGATCGAGAGATATAAGGAAAGCGAGACAGTGATAATAAAAGGCCTCAACAGACAAAAAGAATGTATAAAATCCTGAAACTTTCACACCTCAACTTAAAAGTCCATAGAAGCTTATTAACATGATTATTACATGTTTGATGAAGAGAAATACACTTGTAGTATTACTATAAATCAGGGTACAAACTTAACAATGACATCTGCAAGAAAATGGACACAAAAAGGATATACCAGTTAAGATACCATCGATAACCAACCAAAGTAACAGCCATTATTAGATTAGATTAGATTAGATTCAACTTTATTGTCATTGCACAGAGTACAAGTACTGAGACAACGAAATGCAGTTTAGCATCTAACCAGAAGTGCAAAAAAGTGCAGAGTATGTGCATATGTAAAGTGGAGTAAGTGAATAAATAAATATATATGTACAGTAAGAAATAGATATGTAATATGAACAGAATTGGGACTAGCAGCAGTTGAGGTAAGAAGTGTAGATATGATAAGTATATAAAAAGTGCAGGTGTAAGTATTAGTGGTGGTAATAAGTGAAATGAAATGAAGTGAACACTATAACCTAAATAGTTTCATCTCATCACAAACACACAAATGATCCATCTAGGACACCCACCCGAGTGTCCCCCGGTGTCCACGGCCGTCCCGAAGAGCAGGACGTACTCCGTGAGCGAGGCGTGGAGGAGACACATGGAGCCCATCCAGCCCCCGGCGTTCACAAACACCCACTGCAGGTCCTCGTCCTCCAGGATGTGGCCGGGGTACCGCTTACGCAGCTCCACCACCACCTTGGCGAAGGCCTGTTCATGGTCCTGACCTGAGGCAGGTAAACAACAACATCAACAACAACACATCCTCAAACTGCACAATGGCTCTTTGTTTCGACCAGGTGTTTGAATCGTTCACTCCTTAAACATTTGGTGATCGCCTTGTCAACGTCTAGTGCGAAAGGGGGCTTGGTGTCATTTTCAAGAGCACCAATGGTAAACAGGGATCAGGGCAAGCAGAAGCCAACTCTCAACCCAAGAGGCCAGGAGTGAAACCATCCCTCTTTCACTACAGTTCATATGAGGAAATCAGCCAACGCATTAAACTGTGTGAACTATGAATGGGTACACAGAATTTGAGAACATGCTTCTTGCGAGTATGGAAAGATTAGCCCTCATAACTCAACACTTTAACCAGTCTCTACTGGTGCACTGGGGTAAGTGCGTGTGTTTCCAATAAATCCTTATAAAAGGCAGAACATTTGAAGGTTTCAGCTGAGAGATATTACCTTGACCATAGTCCCCGGTTTGAAACTGGAATGTGTGAAGCAATGACCATTGTGACATCACGTATCTGATAACAGACATGTTAAGGTCAAGGGCAACGAACGCAAACCTGTAGCCTCCACGTATGCAACGTGTTTCCAAGAGGCTTTTCTGAACGTCTGTATTCCAGTGAAGAATGTGGGCCTTCATAGATTCACATGAAGATGGTCATATGCTCTATTCACACACTATGTCCTTTAGCTTGTCTATGCTCTTCTAACTGCAACAACGCAATTGAATTCAATGTCATGTTCTTTTCTTGGTCTGTTGCGTTTGCTTTCATTTATGTAAATCACATTGAATTGCCTCTGTGTGTGAAATGTGATACTTAAACTAACTTGCCTTTGCCTTTGACCTACTAACATAGAACTTGTCAATGAAATGAACTCTTCTGAAGTAAAAGTGATGATGCACTGTATGACAATTTGAGAATCACAATCAACTTCGTCGAGATGACTGAGATAATATAAGTGAGCACTGCAAACAAGCGTTTGGAATACACTGCAACACTTCAATACTAGAGATGTGACGTGAAATACAAGACTGTTCAGACAGTAACAATTCTGTGTGGGCTACACGGAACGTGTAGATTTCACATTTGATTTCAAAGTGTTTGAATCCACTTACCCGCATACTGTTTAGCCAAGTTAGCTATGTCTTCCTTGGTAAACACATACTGTTTGTTTACCATCCAATATCGCAGGTACTGTACAGCCAAAAATAAAACTCCACTTGCCACGACGAGTTTTAAAAATTTGTTAGTCAAAGACATTGTTGAGCTCTCAAAAAATAGGCATGAAATAACAAACAACTTTAACATAAAACACTGGACCACCTGGCTCTGTTTCAGACTGCGCTTTTCATCCAGTCCCCCATGGTTTGCTAATACTGTCCAAAAGCTAATTCCGACTAGCATGGTTTGATGTAAAACTTGGAGCCCATTTTGACCAATAGGAAATTGGCAAAGCTATCCGTTAAGCCAATGAAAACCTTGTCAAGAAAATACTCGCGAAAAGACGTTCTTGAAATAGTCCGTAAATGTTAACTTCATGTACGTCATCAAAGGTATAAATGTGCAAATGATTGATGCCTTTAGTTTCAGAGTTCAAAACTGTTCCGCTTCGGAAAAACACTGATCAAACTACTAATTTTAGACATTTCTATGCCAAATCTGATAACTAAACTCACACAATTTGAAGCACTAAATGGGCAAAACAATGATAATAAACGAATATAACGGTACTATGTATCTGCGTCTTTTTAACGCAACCGCATGACCTACAATTTATTTCCAGCCTTTCTATGGTGGCCGCACCACGCCAGTCCGACAGATGTCTATGATGAAAACAGGAAGCGTTGTAGTTTACCCGTGTTAAGGAATACTTCAGACTGGGGTTTGACGGTGCAATGGACAATGGCAACAAACTCGTGTTTGATCCCAAAGGTAGCGCTGTCACAATGTAGTCGTCTCCGTATTGCAGTTCTACAATGTACCATAGCCTACACTCGCGTTGTCAGTGGTTTTGCATTTGTCGAAGGGTAACGCAAAGTTTCTGTGGTTAGATTGTAAACGCGCGTTTTAAAATGTTATGCAAAGAGCTTGTTATCAGTAATGCTATTTTATATTTTAACTGAGCCATTTAGCCTCGCTATTTTCTTGCCTTCTTGGCAAATACAGCTCTGGAAAAATGACGAGCCCAATGCAATATTAAGAACCTCTCTGGTAAAACTTGAGTAAAATTAACTTTTTTGTTTTATTCTGTAAACTACTGACATTTCTCCCAAATTCCAAATAAAACATATTGTCATTTAGGAAGCAACCTGACCCCTCTGCCAGTAAGGCCAGATTTGAACCCTTCATTTCCTCACTTAAACTTTTCTTTCAGCTCTTTTGGCATGGTCAGTGGTTATCTTTTAATTCCAGTTACTTATGAGGTACTACTTGCAGTGTTGTGTCACGGGACTGGAATGGCTGTCATACATATAGAGGTGCTGATTTAAGAAAAAAGTGGAGTGTAGAGTCGAAGTGGTCTCTTCATTTTTTCTCCCAGCGCTGCATGTTTTATTTTCGCGTCTACAAACCCTGCTGTCTTCACCACACCACATCCGTAAGGTTGCACTCGTGACCGTTTGTCTGGCGCATGCTCAGAAGGTTAAGTGCTGAAAGGTTCACCTTAATTGATAAATCAGTTTTGAATCCTGTATGACAATACATTAACCCGCATTATACGGTAGGAAAGTGAGGCTTTGACTTTGCAGGAAGCGGGAAGTAAATAAGAACAGTAGAAAATACAGTTAGCCAAGATGACCAGAACTGATCAGTAGGCCTACATTGATTTATCATTCGTCATTAATCCAAGCAGCAGACCAACTTGCTCTTTTGAGTCTAGTAGGTTCGCTCATACTGACAGTGATATGGTCATAGGATACATTTTCATGTTGGTGGTAGGGAATGATGTGACATTCAGCCAAGGTAGATTCAGCCAAGGTAGCCTGTTTTCAGGAGGTTGGTCTCTCAATGGATTATGCAACGGACTGACTTCATGTTCTACTTCACACTCACAGTAGGTGCTCCTGCAGCAGGGCAGGCTGAGGTCAAGTGGACTCCGACCCGTGTGTGTGAGGTGTGTGTGAGGTCTCTAACCGTACCGCCGTTTTCCCCCAGAGCACCAGCACCTGCGCTACAACCCCCTGCGCGGCTCCTGGGTGCTGGTGTCCGCCCACCGCATGAAGCGGCCGTGGCAGGGACAGGTGGAGAACCCTCCGGAAGACGACGTGCCGCGCCACGACCCCAGCAACCCCCTGTGCCCTGGCAACACCAGAGCCAATCAGGAGGTAAGAGTTCATACCCAGAGCCAATGAGGGAAGAGTTAGGAACAGAGTTCTTACCCAGAGCCAATGAGGGACGGGTTAAGAACAGAGTTCATACCCAGAGCCAATGAGGGAAGAGTTAAGAACAGAGTTCTTACCCAGAGCCAATCAGGTAAGAGTTAAGAACAGAGTTCCTACCCAGAACCAATGAGGGAACAGTTAAGAACAGAGTTCATACCCAGAGCCAATCAATGAGGTAAGAGTTAAGAACAGAGTTCATACCCAGAGCCAATCAATGAGGTAAGAGTTAAGAACAGAGATCATACCCAGAGCCAATGAGGGAACAGTTAAGAACAGAGTTCATACCCAGAGCCAATCAAGAGGTAAGGGTTAAGAACAGAGTTCATACCTAGAGCCAATGAGGGAAGAGTTAAGAACAGAGTTCATACCCAGAGCCAATCAATGAGGTAAGAGTTAAGAACAGAGTTCATACCCAGAGCCAATCAAGAGGTAAGGGTTAAGAAGAGAGTTCCAATGGAGAGGGAAGGGTTAAGTAGAGAGTTCCTACCGGTCGTGCTTGGTCAGTCCGACACCTTCAGTTGCGCTGTCAGATAATTAGCATAGCTGTGTGGGCAGATTCATAGAAGTACAGAACATCTGTCCCATAAGGGCATTTAGTCTGAAACATGCATTTGCATTAATCAACTCAACAATGCCCTAAAAGCTGCGGATCAGCAGGTCTTTCCATATTGAGTGCGCAGGCAGGCACAGGCACAGGCACAGGCAGCTGACGTTACGCAAACTCAGTATGCCATTAAAAGACACATCCCGTGCCAGAGGCAGAGTGTGTGTGGGCTGTTACATCTTTAAAAGGTGAAAACAAAAACGCTCCTGCTTCCCAAACTGATGTGTAGGCAGCAGCACCCTGTGGTCCCACGCTGTGCCAGGCAGAGAAATGATGACTTCATCATTCGCCGTAGCTTCCCCTGCGTGATGGATCGTCTTCATCGCTACTTTTGCCATCTCTTCTTGTTTTTCAAAATAGTTTGTCTGACGTGACGTGACGTGCGGCTTGTGCTCCGCTCACCTTATCTCCGCTGTGGCTGAAGGCTGAACACAGAGAAGTGTCCCCTGTGGGGGTCTGGAGCGATGTCTCCCAGTCCTCCTGCTGTTAACTTGCACTTCAGCAGTTCAGCATTCCTGCACTTCTTTTTCCTTTTTTCTAGGTCGTTGTTTTCTAATTCTCATGTAAAGTAGTATTTATTGTTACGCCATGCTTTTTATTGCTCTTAGCTTGACTGTTCTCTCCCTTGTACGTCGCTTTGGACCAAAGCGTCTGCTAAATGGCTAAATGTAAATGTAAATGTAATGCTGTATCAGTGCAGGGCGCGGCGTGGCGCGGCGCGGTGCAGCGCGGCGTGGGGATGATTGAGAGAGCATGATGATTATTATCCTAACAGCCTTTACTCGTCTGGCCTGCTCGGCCTGCTAAAGCCCTGGGAGAATGTAGTCAAAGCAGATCTTAATGTAACAATTTAGCCTCGCAAAATTGGCCCGGAGCTTCTCATAACCCAGATCACTTAATGCGTTTCGTGTTTTTGGCAGGATAGCCATTGAGAGTGATTGAAGCTGGCGCTCTGCAATATCACGCTCACTTAAATGGTCGATGTGGGGGAATTTTTTGCTGTCCTTTGACATCAATGTCTCTTCTTATTGCAGGTGAATCCCGATTATGACAGCACCTTTTTGTTCGAGAACGACTTCCCAGCTCTCCAGCCAGATGCCCCGGACCCTGGTGAGATGTTAGACTTTTTTTTCCGTTATTCTTAAAAAGAGTAGATATATGCGGACAACCATGTATTCAGTGCACATGTAGCTCCACGTTGGTGGAACGAACTGCCTAGTACTACCAGAGCAGGGGCGTCCCTCTCTACCTTCAAGAAAGCTTTTGAAGACCCAACTCTTCAGAGAGCACATCTCCCTTCCTAAACTGGCACCTTGACTAGCGCTTAACTTGCACTTCAGCAGTTACATTCCTGCACTTCTTTTTCCTTTCTAGGTCGTTTTTCTTATTCTTATGTAAAGTAGTATTTATTGTTACACCATGTTTTTTTATTGCTCCTAGCTTGACTGTTCTCTCCCTTGTACGTCGCTTTGGACAAAAGCGTCTGCTAAATGACTAAATGTAAATATAAATGTAATGTCTAAGCTCAGTCCTTTCATTAAAGCAGTCCCAGTGTGCCAGTAGATGACCCCCCCCCCCCCCCCCCCCCACTAGACCTGGAATGACACTCATTAACACAAGCTTTGCTTTCTTGCAGGCGCTGACCACCATCCTCTGTTTCAATCCAAAGCTGCCCGCGGCGTCTGGTGAGATGTTACTTATGTTACTTATTACTCTTTCGGCGCTGCTCAGTCTGTTTGCTTTAATGATTTAAATTATTTCATTTATACTTTATACTGCACAGCAATTAGATCATTACATGTTTAAGTCAAATTATTATTGCGTGACCGCAATTCAATATTTTGTATAAACCTAACCCAACACAAATCTATAATGTTCTCATGCAAAACATGTATGATTGTGCCGTTGCATTTGTCAGAGTGTTCCACTCGACTCAGTGATGTAGGAGCATAGTGGGACACACACACACACACACACACATACACACACACACACACACACACACACACACACACACACACACACACACACACATACACACAGACTCAGTTGTGTAGGAGCATAGTGGGACACACACACACACACACAGACTCAGTGATGTAGGAGCATAGTGGGACACACACACACACACACACACACACACACACATACACACACACACACACACACACACACACACACACACACACAGACTCAGTAATGTAGGAGCATCGTGGGACACACACACACACACACACATACACACAGACTCAGTGATGTAGGAGCATAGTGGGACACACACACACACACACACACATCATGTGCTCTAAATGTGGACTTTGCAGCCTGGTTGTATTTCTAATGCATAAGTCTCTGCAGGTGAGGAAGTGGTAGATGTAGATGTTCACTATGGCTGTCTGTCTGAGCATAGTGGGACACACACACACACACACACACACACACACACACACACACACACACACACACACACACACACACACACACACACACACAGAGAGACTGGTACATGTAGATGTTCACTATGGCTGTCTGTAGGAGCATAGTGGGACACACACACACACACACACACACACACACACACACACACAGAGAGAGACTGGTACATGTAGATGTTCACTATGGCTGTCTGTAGGAGCATAGTGGGACACACACACACACACACACACACACACACACACACACACACACACACACACACACACACACAGAGAGAGAGAGACTGGTACATGTAGATGTTCACTATGGCTGTCTGTAGGAGCATAGTGGGACACACACACACACACACACACACACACACACACACACACACACACACACAGAGTGACTGGTACATGTAGATGTTCACTATGGCTGTCTGTAGGAGCATAGTGGGACACACACACACACACACACACACACACACACACACACACACACACACACACACACACACACACAGAGAGAGACTGGTACATGTAGATGTTCACTATGGCTGCCTGTCTGTAGGAGCATAGTGGGACACACACACACACACACACACACACACACACACACACACAGAGAGAGACTGGTACATGTAGATGTTCACTATGGCTGCCTGTCTGTAGGTGGTCATCGTGGCTGTTGCTGAGTTGTAGTGCACTTGCACCGCAAAGCCCCATTTATCTGTAATGTGTTTTATGGTTGGGAACAGGCTCACTGTCACTGATGGAGCAGAAGAGCATTACTCTCGTGCCCTTGTGTAATGCGATCTTTAAGGGTCGCCAACATAGATCCAGTACAGATTTAAAGTCTTCATGTTTTACTGCTGAAGTGAACACAGCAGGGATGTTTTCTTAAATCTCCCTCATGCTGGTTAGAGCTTGCAGGTTCATGTGATAAATCTCTTGCCAAATAGAATCAAATGGCTTCTGACGCAGGCCGTGGAGGCCCGGAGACCCTCGTCCCCTGCAGCTCCAATTTACACCACCGAGAGGCGCTATTGTTCCGTGTTAGTTTCATTGATTTTAAGATGTAAAGTGAATTGTTTGGCAGGCGAGGTATTCGTTTTTAATAGTTGACACACGTCCTCAGAAAATAACAGAGCCATCACTGAGCGTGGGGGAAAAGCAACGTGAACAGCAAGAGAAGAGCATCCACAATATCTTTTTGTTATTATTCCGTAAAGTAGCTCAATGTTCTTCTTGTTATTATTCCATGAAGTAGCTCAGTCTTGTGGAGCAGCTTTTGCGTTGACCCCTTGCTCTGAAGCTGTCAGGGAAAGACGGTGGGCTTAAAGCGCCTCCCTTTAGGGGAGTGACACCTCAATTATGGGTCTCTGACAAGACTGTGAAAAGGCATGAAGGCGTGTCGAACTTCATCGGGGCTTTGAAGGGTTTTTCACATGACTCTCCTGTACCTGGCTCAAATCTTAGTTTAGTGTTTAGGGACCGCCTAAGCTCCTTCTTACACACACACACATACACACACACACACACACACACACACACACACACACACACACACACACACACACACACACACTTTAAGAAGGGCTCCTTCTTACACACACACACACACACACACACACACACACACTTTAGGAAGGGCTCCTTCTTACACACACACACACACACACTTTAGGAAGGGCTCAGCAAACATTAACATGATGGCATTTCCTCCGTACCTGACCAACCCCTTAATGCCATGCAGAGTTTGTGGAGGGAAATCTGGCGAGGTGCGGGGATCTAAGCTCCTTCCTACACACACACACACACACACACACACACACACGGCGAGGTGCGGGGAGTTTGACCCCTCATTGTTGTCGGTGGAAATCGATACGTCTGTGAGCTGAATATATATAAGGTGAGGAGAGAGGGAGAAACTGGGAAAGAGTACAAGTTTAAAAGTTTAAAAGTTTAAAAGTCTTCATTTGGCCAAAACAGAGAGAATACAAAAGGAGCCCACCCCACTCCTGTGGGTACCTGTGAGCCCACTGCCCAGGCGCTCTGATGTTGGGTACCTGTGTGTTCAGGTGCTCTGATGTTGGGTACGTGTGTGTTCAGGTGCTCTGATGTTGGGTTCTTGTGTGCCCGCCCAGGTGCTCTGATGTTGGGTACCTCTGTGCCCGCCCAGGTGCTCTGATGTTGGGTACTTGTGTGCCCAGGTGCTCTGATGTTGGGTACCTCTGTGCCCGCCCAGGTGCTCTGATGTTGGGTACCTCTGTGCCCGCCCAGGTGCTCTGATGTTGGGTACTTGTGTGCCCAGGTGCTCTGATGTTGGGTACTTGTGTGTTCAGGTGCTCTGATGTTGGGTACTTGTGTGTTCAGGTGCTCTGATGTTGGGTACCTGTGAGCCCACTGCCCAGGCGCTCTGATGTTGGGTTCTTGTGTGCCCAGGTGCTCTGATGTTGGGTACTTGTGTGTTCAGGTGCTCTGATGTTGGGTACCTGTGAGCCCACTGCCCAGGTGCTCTGATGTTGGGTACCTGTGTGTTCAGGTGCTCTGATGTTGGGTACTTGTGTGCCCAGGTGCTCTGATGTTGGGTACTTGTGAGCCCACTGCCCAGGCGCTCTGATGTTGGGTACCTGTGTGCCCAGGTGCTCTGATGTTGGGTACTTGTGTGTTCAGGTGCTCTGATGTTGGGTACCTGTGAGCCCACTGCCCAGGTGCTCTGATGTTGGGTACTTGTGAGCCCAGGTGCTCTGATGTTGGGTACCTCTGTGCCCGCCCAGGTGCTCTGATGTTGGGTTCTTGTGTGCCCGCCCAGGTGCTCTGATGTTGGGTACGTGTGTGCCCAGGTGCTCTGATGTTGGGTTCTTGTGTGCCCGCCCAGGTGCTCTGATGTTGGGTTCTTGTGTGCCCGCCCAGGTGCTCTGATGTTGGGTACTTGTGTGCCCAGGTGCTCTGATGTTGGGTACTTGTGAGCCCACTGCCCAGGCGCTCTGATGTTGGGTTCTTGTGTGCCCAGGTGCTCTGATGTTGGGTACTTGTGTGCCCAGGTGCTCTGATGTTGGGTACTTGTGTGCCCAGGTGCTCTGATGTTGGGTACTTGTGTGCCCGCCCAGGTGCTCTGATGTTGGGTTCTTGTGTGCCCGCCCAGGTGCTCAGTCATCCAGTGATGCCCCGCAGGCCTCCATGTATTCACCAGTCAGAGCAGAGGAGAGGAGAGCAGAGCAGAGCAGAGCAGGGGAGAGGAGAGGAGAGGAGAGGAGGGGGAGGGGAGGGGAGGGGAGGGGAGGGGAGAGGAGGGGAGAGGAGGGGAGAGGAGAGGAAAGGAAAGGAAAGGAGAGGAGATGAGAGGAGGAGAGAGGAGAGGAGAGGAGAGGAGATGAGAGAGAGGTGGGGAGAGAGGAGAGGAGAGGAGAGGAGAGGAGGGAGGAGAGGAGAGAAG
>NC_045163.1:28300274-28305274 GCF_900700415.2 Clupea harengus | reverse complement strand
TTTATGCGTCAGGTACTTTAGGTTTGTTTGTTGACTACCTAAATAGCCCTTAAAAATAAAACAATAACCCCACCCATCCCCCTTATACATCCAGAATACATGTTACGCGACTATAGAGAAATATGCAGATCACCATAAAATCTCACTGATTGACCTAAAATTGGAAAGAGATATCCTTCTGCTGTTTTTATGGCTTCATATTATTTCTAAGTACATATTGTTGTTATCTATAACATTTGGAATAAAAAACTTTCTTCTATCAAGAATAGTAACAATGTGATGAAAAAAGTTGATATTTCTTATATATTTTATACACTTAAAACGGCTTTGGGTCAAATTGACCCCAAACAACACCTATGCGTAAAGCATGTGTGCAGGACATTGAAAACATATCATGTTACATTTTGTGTTTACCCAGTTGTCTCCATTAAATTAGGAAAAATCATTAAATATGAAGCAAAAAAAACATGTCAATCATTTATTTAGAGACGTTAAACATTGAATGGGGTCAAATTGACCCCAAACATAATAAGAGGGTTAAAAAGTTTAGCAGAACAAAGAATCATCCCTTGGCACCACAATCTACACGAGAAATCGATGTTGAGAAATTAGTTTAAATCCGGCCCAGTTTGCAATTTGCATAGGATTTAAACTAAGTTAATGTAGGTAGCCTTGATTAGTAATTCTTCACACTGTATTGTTTCAAGCTTTCACTTCCATATATGAAACGCTGCCTGCTCCGGCCGCCATTAGGCATTAGTCATCTTGAGGGCACAGAAAAAAAAAAATCAAGTGAACATTTTTGATTGTGTTTGGTGTTTTTTTTTCCTACATTTCCCAGGGCTGGGGAAAACCAACAGGCAACACCGGAACCCTTTTCTGCAGAATTACACAACGATCAACAAGCCATTATTTTTACTAAACTTTCCTTAGCAAGAATCTATCGCTTTAAGAACTGAAATGACAGCCAGGTGCATGTTGTGCTGCTCATTAGACCAAGCTCCAATACCGGGATACCCTTTGTGTATTGTACCTTGAAGACCAAGAACCTTTATAAGATAAGAGACACCAACATCATAAGGCAATCTTGTGTATTGTACCTTGAAGACCAAGAACCTTTCTAAGATAAGAGACACCAACATCTTAAGACAAGCTTGGTAGGGCCATGTGTACAGGAAATAGAAGCCCACTCCATTGAAACTGTGCAGTTCTAGCATCTTTACTGATAGGCCATCATCTCGAGCTAACAACTGGAGCGCTGTCAGAAGTGTGTGTGTGTGTGTGTGTGTGTGTGTAAGCAGTTCTAGCATCTTTACTGATAGGCCATCACCTCTTGAGCTAACAACTGGAGCTCCCAGCTGTGTGTGTGTGTGTGTGTGTGTCTGTGTGTGTGTGTGTGCGTCTGTCTGTCTGTGTGTGTGTAAAGAACAGGACAAAGACCAGTGTGACCATGAGAATTAAAACTTTTATTAGTGTATTTATGAAGTCTGCATATGCAACACGCCTGAAAAGCTTATCGCCTGAAGTACACGTCCTACCCATACGTCTCTCTCTAATAGTAGTAGAACAAGCTCACCAACTGTTAAATGCTTTGCCAAAAAACAAGTTTTTTTTTTATTGAAAAAAGTCAAATAAAATGCTATATACACACATATATATATATGCATATATGTCTGGTCCGCTTACAGATCTATTTGGTATCCTTTTTCCAATCCCCAGTCAAAATGATGTGGGCAGGATGATGATTCCCCCCCCCCCAGTGTTGGCATGGCAACCGCATCATCTCGCGGCGGAGACCATGTCAATCATCTTCTTCAACTCTCACTAGATGCACTTTTTAAGTACAATCGATCGCAAGTGTAATAAGATCACCAAAGATCAAATAAAAGACAATGGCCGGGGCGGGCGGGCGGGGAAGAGCAGGAATGAAGATTTCGCAGAAGAAAAAAAATAAAAATAATAATAATAATAATAATAAAAAAAATGAAATAAGTCTCGCCACTGCCACAACAAGTAAAGAATGACTGACGGCTAGCACACAGTTAGCATGACTGACGGCTAGCACACAGTTAGCATGACTGACGGCTAGCTCTCCAGTTAGCATGACTGACGGCTAGCTCTCCAGTTAGCACGACTGACGGCTAGCACACAGTTAGCACGACTGACGGCTAGCACACAGTTAGCTCACAGTTAGTAGGAAGATGAATGACTGACGGCTAGCTCACAGTTAGTAGGAAGTTGTAGAACAAGCACACACTAAAAAAAAAAAAAACATTTTTAAAAAGAATTTGCACTACTCTCCCCGTTTAAGCAGTCTCTCATTTTGAAGTGTTCTTTTCCAATTGCAAATGAAATGAAACACAGCCAACTTTGTTCAACATGGGACTTTAGGTGTGGGCTTTCAGTTTTCCCTTGATTGAGGGAGGGAAAAAGGTTCCGAGGGAAGGAGGATAGTGTTCGCTCCTAAAGAAAGCAAGGGGCAGTTGATTTCACCTTCAGGGAACGTGGAACAAAAAGGAAAAAAGAACGAGAAAGAAAAAAAAAGGAAACGGTGAAGTCAGAGGCCTGTTCAACTGATTGGGTGCTTCTTTTTTTTCTGCTGAACGGGGGGGCCAAGAGCGGGGGGGGGGGGGGGGGCAGCCTGGAGGAGGTGAAGGACATGGGGCGGAGGGGGGGCAGCTGGAGAAGAGGGGGGGGGGGGGGGCAGCTGGGGTAGGTGCTGTCTGCTGAATCATTTTCTATGACGGGGCTCGTTTACTTTATGAAACCATGTTCCAATAAAATGAGGGCATGATCTAAAAAAATACTCAATTCTAATAAAAAGGAAGAGAGCTTTAAAGATTTTAAATATATTTATATATAAAAATACATGAAAATACAAAAAGTAGCTAAAAGAAAGATAAAAGAAAAAAAAAAAAAAAAAGAATCTGGTAATTGTGTAGGATAGCCTAGGTTTATCAACACTTAAAGCTTAAATACTTGAATTTTGAAAAGATTTGGACTGAGAGACCGTGTTCTTTGTTCATTTTTTTTTCTTAAGTGACCGCAAGAATATTTTGTTTCTCCTTCACGAGAAAAGCCACATTCTGAGTCAGCTGGCTCTGGAGGCCATCACTCGGCCTGGACCTCCTCGGGTCGGGTCGGGGGGAGAGAGGAGGCCCAGCTGGAGCGCACGGCACCGAAACCCAGAACCAGCGCCACGGCGCCGCGCGGGGGGACAGCAGAGGGGGCAGCAGAGGGGGTCTGCAGGGTCGGTTTGATTAGGGTCGTTATCGTCGCTCACTAGATGCCGAGTCTCTGCCTTTTGGGTTTCCTTTATGACAACATTCCTATCTGTTCATATTCAATTTAAAAGAAGCATGTCTTAGAACAGCACACCTCAAATAAAAAAAGGCAACATTCTCTTCGAGTAGGGGAGGGGGGGCGAGGGCCAGGAATTGGGCTTTAACCTTTTTTTTGGAAATGGAAGGGAGAAAAAAAAAAAAAAAAAGAGCATCTTTTGGCATTCCTTTCAGAGCAAAACAAACTGAGGGAAATAAATCACAACAGGCGAGATAAATGAGAGTTAATACTTTTGGACCTTTTCAATTAGTCTCGCAAAGACACAAGTCAGAAATGCAACTTTTTGCCAGAAAAAGTAACTTTTTTTGTCCAGCAGCAGACAAATTTTAGGAGCTCGAAGCCAAGAAGTATTTACCATTTTCAAATTTTATAACTTCATTGAAGGGAAAAAAAAAAAAAAAAAAATTATAAAAAGCTTACGGCAACACTCGTGCCAAGTATTACCTGCCTTTCCGATAATTTCCCCACAACATACATACACTTTTCCGGGTCTTTCTAAAAAATCAATTTACATTTCAGTTCTACCACTAACACATTTAATATCGAGGGTTTTAGGAGGAGAAGAATCAAAGAATCAAAGGTGCGTGAAGCTGAAACAACAGCAAGTGCCGAGCTCTGTTCCCAACGCTGAAAACATCAGTATCAGGAGGAGGCCAGAGAAGAGAGAAAGAGAAAAAGAAAGAGAGAGAGAGAGAGAGAAAGAGAAAGAAAGGATTCACAAGTACTATGAAAGAGAGGGGTTATAGCAAGTCTGTTGTTCTTCTAGTTGTCGTACTTTTTGTTTTGTTTGCTTTTTTGTCATTTTTTTTTTTTTTTTTTTTTCTTTTCTTTTCTTTCTCTTTAGTGATTGTAGACTCAGTTGTGGTTGCCAGGGGCGACGGGTTGCCAGGGGCGACGGTCGGTCCCGGGTCCCGGTGGCGGAGGCGGAGGCTTTTAGGACATACTGGAGCACCGGACCGAAGGGGAACCCATCTGGGTCAGGACCTTGTCCAGCCACTGCAGGGGCCCGTTCAGATGCAGCTCGATCCAGCACGGGGTGCTCGTCACCGTCTGTCTCCTGTGGAGGAGCGGAGGAGAGGAGAGGAGAGGGGGAGAGGAGCGGAGAGGGGAAGAGAGGGGAGGAGAGGAGGAGAAGAGGAGAGGAGAGGAGGAGAGGAGAGGAGAGGGGAAGAGAGGGGGAGAGGAGAGGAGAGGAGAAGAGAGGGGGAGAAGAGAGGAGAGGAGAGGAGAGGAGGGGAGAGGGGAGGAGAGGGGAGGAGAGGGGGAGAGGAGAGGAGAGGAGAAGAGAGGGGGAGAAGAGAGGAGAGGAGAGGAGGAGGAGGAGAGGGGAGGAGAGGAGAGGGGAAGAGAGGGGGAGAGGAGAGGA
Organism: Clupea harengus; assembly: GCF_900700415.2. Classification (NCBI taxonomy): domain Eukaryota; kingdom Metazoa; phylum Chordata; class Actinopteri; order Clupeiformes; family Clupeidae; genus Clupea; species Clupea harengus. The sequence goes on along the minus strand of NC_045163.1, from coordinate 28,300,566 downwards.
GAGGAGAAGAGAGGGGGAGAAGAGAGGAGAGGAGAGGAGAGGAGAGGAGAAGAGAGGAGAGGAGAGGAGGGGAGAGGAGAGGGGAGGGGAGGAGAGGAGAGGAGAGGAGAGGAATGGTGAGCGAGTGTCGACACAGGAAGATCATCAACCATTCTGACCATTTCCACCGATGATGTGATTGGAGTTTCCAGTGAGTTTACAGAACACTTCTCTATTCGACTGAAACACACTTTGGTTATTGGGAACAAAAGGGCCAAGGGTACTGTAAACTGCATATTGTGAAAATGCACGA
>NC_045163.1:28290274-28295274 GCF_900700415.2 Clupea harengus | reverse complement strand
AAAACAGGACGACTGCATACAGCTGTGCACTAACAACAGGACGACTGCGTACAGAATACACTTACAACAGGACGACTGCGTACAGAATACACTTACAAAAGGACGACTGCGTACAGCTGTGCACTTAAAACAGGACGACTGCGTACAGCTGTGCACTTAAAACAGGACGACTGCGTACAGCTGTGCACTTAAAACAGGACGACTGCGTACAGCTGTGCACTTAAAACAGGACGACTGCGTACAGCTGTGCACTAATAACAGGACGACTGCGTACAGAATACACTTACAACAGGACGACTGCGTACAGAATACACTTACAACAGGACGACTGCGTACAGCTGTGCACTTATAACAGGACGACTGCGTACAGCTGCGTACTTATTTCCTAAATTTCCCTCGGGATTAATAAAGTATCCATCTATCTATCTTATAACAGGACGACTGCGTACAGCTGTGCACTTATAAACAGGAAGACTATGGCAGCTGTGCACTGCACGCTTTTCTAAATCAGATTATTTTCATGCGTACGTAGAACTTGCAGAGTTTGAGCGTATGCAATGTTTTTGGATGGAATCTATGAGTTCTCGTATGTGGCTGTTTGGGGGATCAATCCCGGTGGGGAAGTCGGTGTTATCGAAAACGGAATGTGTGTGTGTGTGTGTGTGTGTGTGTGTGTGTTCACCAGGTATGTAGTTGTTTGGTGGATCAATGCCGGCGGGGAAGTTGGTGTTTTCAGGTATGGAATGGGTGTGTGTGTGTGTGTGTGTGTGTGTGTGTGTGTGTGTGTGTGTGTGTGTGTGTGCATGCTCACCAGGTATGTAGTTGTTTGGTGGATCGATCCCGGCGGGGAATTTAGTGTTTTCAGGTATGGAATGGGTGTGTGTGTGTGTGTGTGTGTGTGTGTGTGTGTGTGTGTGTGTGTGTGTGTGTGTGTGTGTGTGTGTGTGTGTGTGTGTGTGTGTGTGTGTGTGTGTGTGTGTGCATGCTCACCAGGTATGTAGTTGTTCGGTGGATCAATCCCGGCGGGGAAGTTGGTGTTTTCAGGTATGGAATGGGTGTAGTCGTCCAGAGGAGGGAGCTCAGTCAGGATCTCCGTGTGTCTTGGCACAAGGACAGGGGGGAGGACTGGTGTGTGTGTGTGTGTGTGTGTGTGTGCGAGAGAGAGGGGGGGGGGGGACGGACGGACACACAAATTCCATGATTAAATCAGAAGGGGATTTATTGCCAAGTAGGTTTACACCTACATGGAATTTTTTCTGGTGTGAAGGTGCATACAGTAAACATAAAAACACAATAAGTACTACACATAACATAAAAACACAAATAAGTACTACACATAAGAACCAAAAAAACTAAATATATACGATACAAATATATATAAACGATGACACAGTACGTGTGATAAATTGACTCAACCCCTAGCAGTACAGTGAGGGGCACAGAGGGGGATTAAAGACCAGGGAAGCTTTGACTGGAGGATTGGGTTCATTTATAAAATAAAATAAAATTCTGGCAAAAAAAGATTAACTGGGGGGGGGGGGGGGAGAGGCAGAACACACGTGCTAATGACGATGGCATTAGGCAGTATTTCTGACATCACAGGACACACCACCTCCATAGAGAGATAGCTCCAACATGGCGGATACTACACGCCAACTACACATGGGCACCCTGGCCTGTGCCCGCCGCAACCTTTGTGTGGGGCACCAGCTTACGGCTACAGACCCAGATCATGGGGGTACAGCTAGCAACCTGCCCAGATCATGGGGGTACAGCTAGCAACCTGCCCAGATCATGGAGGATACAGCTAGCAACCTGCCCAGTGACTGCAGACCCAGATCATGGGGATACAGCTAGCAACCTGCCCAGATCATGGGGGTACAGCTAGCAACCTGCCCAGTGACTACAGACCCAGATCATGGGGGTACAGCTAGCAACCTGCCCAGTGACTACAGACCCAGATCATGGGGATACAGCTAGCAACCTGCCCAGATCATGGGGGTACAGCTAGCAACCTGCCCAGTGACTGCAGACCCAGATCATGGGGGATACAGCTAGCAACCTGCCCAGATCATGGAGGTACAGCTAGCAACCTGCCCAGTGACTACAGACCCAGATCATGGGGATACAGCTAGCAACCTGCCCAGATCATGGGGGTACAGCTAGCAACCTGCCCAGTGACTACAGACCCAGATCATGGGGGTACAGCTAGCAACCTGCCCAGTGACTACAGACCCAGATCATGGGGATACAGCTAGCAACCTGCCCAGATCATGGGGGTACAGCTAGCAACCTGCCCAGTGACTACAGACCCAGATCATGGGGGTACAGCTAGCAACCTGCCCAGTGACTACAGACCCAGATCATGGGGGATACAGCTAGCAACCTGCCCAGATCATGGGGGTACAGCTAGCAACCTGCCCAGTGACTGCAGACCCAGATCATGGGGGATACAGCTAGCAACCTGCCCAGATCATGGGGGTACAGCTAGCAACCTGCCCAGTGACTGCAGCACCACTCTGGGTTTCAGCAGGGCTGCTTCAGCTCATGATTACAGCTGGCCTGCCCCCTGCTGGACGGAATGTGTCATCCTCCAGTAGCAGGCCGAAGGCAAGCAGCACTTTAGATGCAGGAAGTCAAAAGCTCATGGAGCTGATATTGATTAGGGTAAGGCGAGCCTACCTGGCGTCTTAACCCTCTGGTAGTGGTATGGGTTAGATAACTGATATTGATCAGGGTTAGGGTTATATAACTGATATTGATTAGGGTTATATAAGTGATATTGGTTAGGGTTAGATAACTGATATTGATTAGGTGAAGGCGAGCCTACCTGGCGTCTTAACCCTCTGGTAGTGGTATGGGTTAGATAACTGATATTGATCAGGGTTAGGGTTATATAAGTGATATTGATTAGGGTTGTATAACTAATATTGATTAGGGGGCGAGCCTACCTGGCGTCTCCACCCTCTGGTAATGGTATGGGTTAGGGTTGGGGTTATATAACTGATATTGATTAGGGTTATATAACTGATATTGATTAGGATTAGGGTTATTAAACTGATATTGATTAGGGGTGAGCCTACCTGGCGTCTCCACCCTCTGGTAATGGTATGGGTTAGTGTTAGATAACTGATATTGATTAGGGTTAGATAACTGATATTGGTTAGGGTTAGATAACTGATATTGATTAGGGTTATATAAGTGATATTGGTTAGGGTTAGATAACTGATATTGATTAGGTGAAGGCGAGCCTACCTGGCGTCTCCACCCTCTGGTAGTGGTATGGTTTAGGGTTGTATAACTGATATTGATTAGGGTTAGATAACTGATATTGATTAGGGTTAGATAACTGATATTGATTAGGGTTATATAAGTGATATTGGTTAGGGTTAGATAACTGATATTGATTAGGTGAAGGCGAGCCTACCTGGCGTCTCCACCCTCTGGTAGTGGTATGGGTTAGGGTTATATAACTGATATTGGTTAGGGTTGTATAACTGATATTGATTAGGGTTAATTAACTGATATTGATTAGGGTTAGGGCTATATAACGAATATTGATTAGGTGAAGGCGAGCCTACCTGGCGTCTCCACCCTCTGGTAGTGGTATGGGTTAGGGTTATATAACTGATATTGGTTAGGGTTGTATAACTGATATTGATTAGGGTTAATTAACTGATATTGATTAGGGTTAGGGCTATATAACGGATATTGATTAGGTGAAGGCGAGCCTACCTGGCGTCTCCACCCTCTGGTAGTGGTATGGGTTAGGGTTGTATAACTGATATTGATTAGGGTTAATTAACTGATATTGATTAGGGTTAGGGTTACATAACTGATATTGATTAGGGTTAGGGCTATATAACGGCTATTGATTAGGTGAAGGCGAGTCCTACCTGGCGTCTCCACCCTCTGGTAGTGGTACGGGTTGACGCAGACCTCGTCCTTCTTGAGGTTGAAGGCGTACTCGCAGGTGTCGATGGCGCGCAGCTCGTGGTGACTGTGCAGGTCGGGCCAGCGCCACAGGCGGCAGTAGATGACGTGAGGGAGCCCCTTCCTGTGGGACACCTGCAGACGCCCGTCCAGAGACCTGAGATGGGGAGGAGAGGAGGAGGAGAGGACAACAAGAAGAGAGAGAACAAGACGGGAGAAAAAAAGACAGCAGAGAGGGATGGATGGATGGATGGGGGAGAGGAGAGATGGAGGAGAGGAGAGGAGAGGGGGGGAGAAGGAGAAGAAAGGACAAGAGGAGAGGTGGAAGAAGACATGAGAGAGAGAGAGGGGAGATAGAAAGATGGAGGAGAATGAGGAAGTGAAGGGGGAAAGGAGAGAAGAGGGGAAGAGAAAGGAGAAGGAAGGACAGAGGGGAACGAGAGAGAGAGAGAGAGAGAGAGAGAGAGAGAGAGAGGGAGAGAGAGAGAGAGAGAGAGAGAGAGAGAGAGAGAGAGAGAGAGAGAGAGAGAGAGAGAGAGAGAGAGAGAGAGGGAGAGAGAGAAGAGGCGGCACACAGGAGGAGAGGGGGCGAGGGGGAGCGTGCCGTGTGACCAGAGGGGGGGAGGAAGAGGAGGAGGACAGCATGAATGGAGAGAGGGAGGGGTGGCATGTTTAGACTTTAGGAAGAAAGAGTAGGAGACATCCTGAAACAGCGCTCAACACACACAACAGAGGGCCCTCACACACACACGCACACACACACACACACACACACACACTCTCTACACTGCACTCAACTCTAGACTACACTCAACAGAGGGCCCTCTCTCACACACACACACACACACACACACTGTACTGTACACTCTAGACTACATTCAGCATGTTAAAGACTAGTTTATAGTGGTCTTCAGATACATTCATGTGTGGCTTAGGAGAAAGTGTTTTCTGGAAGAGACTGGGAGATCTAGATTCAATTACATTAGTAAGACAGGCTAGAGATCAGTCAGACTGTTAGCAATGTTCAATGTTAACTAACCAGGAGAGAGGGGGAAACAAAGAAAGAA
>NC_045163.1:28255274-28285274 GCF_900700415.2 Clupea harengus | reverse complement strand
GTGTGTGTGTGTGAGGCTGACACCAAACACACCTCCTGATGCAGTGTGTGTGTGTGTTCAAAACAAGTTTACCGCTCGCCTCAAGAATAGCTGAACAAAAAAGGCCAACTGCACACTTAGCATCTATCTCTTGGGTAACACACACAGCACCTAACACACACAGCATCTAACACACACTCAGCATCTAACACACACTCAGCATCTAACACACACTCAGCATCTAACACACACTCAGCATCTAACACACTCAGCATCTAACACACACACTCAGCATCTAACACACACACTCAGCATCTAACACACACACACACACAGCATCTAACACACACACACAGCATCTAACACACTGAGCATCTAACACACACACAGCATCTATCTCTTGGGTAACACACACAGCATCTAACACACACAGCATCTAACACACTCAGCATCTAACACACTCAGCATCTAACACACTCAGCATCTAACACACACACACACACACAGCATCTATCTCTTGGGTAACACACACTCAGCATCTAACACACACTCAGCATCTAACACACACTCAGCATCTAACACACACACTCAGCATCTAACACACACAGCATCTAACACACACAGCATCTAGCTCTTGGGTAACACACGGTCACGAGACATAATTGGGAATGGGCAGTGTGCATGTACGTGTGTGTGTGTGTGTACTACGTGCTTACGTGTGTGTGTGTGTGTGTGTGTGTACTACGTGCTTACGTGTGTGTGTGTGTGTGTATACACCCCAGACTCCCACTCTACTGCTGGGGTGCTGTTCTGATGCTGGCTCACGGGTAAACCTGCTGGACTCGGCATCTTCTGAGAGCCATTTACCGAGTTCACTTTAGATGAACCTTTTACCACAGGGAGTATTCAAAGTAATGAGCCGCTTCACAATCATTTAGACAGCAGAGAGAAACCAACACCAATCCAAATCAATCAATCAATCAATCAAATCATCACTCACTGACAATACCTCAGAACAATATCCAAGTACCTACCAAAAGACTAGCTGAAAAGATCACGTAGCTATCTACAAACACATATTCTTCTGGCAACCGTGGCAGGCTGGTGGCTTTTCTGACCTCTTTCAGGAGGTTCTTCTATAGTGTTTTGGAGCTCGATGTTCTAGAACTGCTCACATATATAACGGCCATTTTGATTGTTTTGATGATGCAAACGCATTTTCACAGAATTATGTTTGATGTTAGCAAGATTCCCTCTGCTTGAGCCAAATGTAACTAAACTTAGTCATAACATGATAACATGAATGAAATCTGTTTCTGGGAAGCTTTTTAATATCTTATATTTTGGCAGAATTCTTCAAAATAACACCTTATTTCAGCAGTCCTTCTCAACAGCCACTCACAAGCAGAAGCGCTGAAACGGACATGGGCCTTCTGAGAAGAAGGTTTTTTGAGGATGTTTCAAAAGCAGGAGGCCAACACAGCGAGTATGGCAGGAAACAGACATCTAAAGCTCTCAAGAAAAAGCTAAATTGCTCCACTAAAGCGCTCACTGCAGACAGAAGTGAAACAGAGACACTCGGCCACGTCTGATGTGCCGTTCTTCAGCGGATGTTCAGTCGTTGCACAACAGACATGGGGGGGTTCGTCAGGCACACACACACACACACACACACACACACACACACCTTACCCAGACTAATTCACATAAAACACAGTGAGTATGCATACATGTACTGGAAGTTTATTCATTTTGTTCTCAAGTTTTTGGCCAAAATGATATCACTACGGCCATGCCAATTAAACCCATCTATAAATCAGAATCCGATTCTAAACAAACACACACACACACACACACACACACATTTTCAAGCCCACGCTAAAGAACAATAACCTGTCCCTCCCCTCAGCCTGAGACCAGATGTCTGGGCATTCTGAGAGGTGAATAGCGGTCTAATCAGGCATGAATCATATGACACACACACACACACACATTCTGAGAGGTGAATAGCGGTCTAATCGGGCATGAATCATATGCCATGCTCAATTAATAAACGCACTGACCATTCACACAACGATTATATAAAAAAAAAATTAAAAAAACACACACAACTAGCCCAAACACTCTGGGTGGTCACACACACACACACACACACACACACACTTGTTGACTATTGTCACTATTGTCAATTGTTCAAACACCGTGCATCTACTCAAAACCACCACTTTATTCAAACACCAATAACAAATACTACAAAAACTATAGTATCGGTCAGCTCACTGTTGTATTCATGTGCAGGACACAACCATGCTGCATTTATCAATCCGTGTGTGTGTGTGTGTGTGTGTGTGTGTGTGTGTGTGTGTGTACGTCTCTGCACGAGCTGCTGCTATGGGACTAGGGTTGGGGTTAAAGTCATACTTTGGGATTGAAATGCCTGAGGGGTGTTTTAATGTCCCGTGCGTTGGAATGACTAGACTTCCATCTAAATGGATAGAGCTTAGAGAAACCCTCCCATGTTAAACTGCTGGTACTGTTTTGGTGTGTGTGTGTGTGTGTGTGTGTGTGTCCAACCATATCCCACAGCCTACTCCACCTTAGAGGCCAGCTCCATGCTGCTGATAAGAGTAGCAGATAAGGACACAACTTCAGTTTTTTTTTTATCAAAGCCAGCTCCTTTCTGCATAAACTCCAGAGCAACCAACCCCTCCCCCAAAACAAAAACACACTCACCCTTCACCCTGCTGCTAGTTAAAGCCTCTCTCACACACACACACATACACACACACACACACACACACACACACACCAAAAGAACTTCAGAGATCTGGATTTCATACACAACCTCAGGCTAGATTAGAATGAGAGAGAGAGAGAGAGAGAGAGGAGCGCTGGCTGGCCGAGCCACAAAGAGAAGCACATGTCTCCACCTAATAACCTAACCTGCCCTGCCCGCCCACGCCCTCCCGCCCTCCCGCCCTCCCGCCCGCCCGCCCGCATGGCCCCCCTTCATGACAATGGGCTCAAAATGAGCAGCGCTGCAATTATGGCGCGTCTCCCTGCCCAGCTCCGTTTGGAGCCAGCGCTTTAATCCCTTAAGAGAGCGAGCGAGCGAGCGGCCTCAGATCTAAACATGAGGCCAGGCCTGCTTACGAGACGGGAGGAGGAGAGGAGGGGAGGAGGAGAGGAGAGAGGGGAGGAGAGGAGAGGAGAGAGGAGGAGAGGAGAGGGGAGAGGAGAGAGGAGAGAGGGGAGAGGGGAGAGGGGAGGAGAGGAGAGGAGAGGGGAGAGAGGAGGAGAGGAGAGGAGAGGAGAGGAGAGAGGGGAGAGGAGAGAGGAGAGGGGAGAGGGGAGAGGGGAGGAGAGAAGGGAGAGAGGAGAGGAGAGGGGAGAGGGGAGAGGGGAGGCGCTGTGTTACAGGAAGCAGCCCGCAGTCAGAAAGTGGCACCTTGCGAGGCTATAAACACCCCACGCAAAGGGAGTCTCCTCGCCATGTCTGCCGGGGGAGGGAAAAAGAGTGGGAAGCGCACAAGACTCTATGGATGCCAGGGGGGTTTAGGCACACCAAACAGGACCGGTGGAGGGGGGGGGGGGGGGGGCTATTTCTGACCGCATCAAAGTTCTCACTCTTCACCCTCGCTAGTTAGATAGGACGTCATAACAACAACAAAAACAACAACAAAACCCGTTGTAAGTACCCAGTTGATCTAAAAGCATCCACGCTCTAATCTCCATGTGTCTCCAGACCCCAACACACACACACACACACACACACACACACACACGCACACACACACACACACACACACACACACACGGACCGGGGCCTTCTCCTGGTAAGATTGCAGGCATAAGGTAGGGAGCTGTTGTCAGACGAATGCCATCCAGACAATTTAAGAGCTGCAACACAACTACATCAGCATCTCTCACAGCCACTCAGGTCTCAAAGCACGGCTGCTTATCTCTGGTGAGCGCGGGGGGCTTGGCTGATATGCACGTTACTCTGTTTTAGAACAGGCTACTTTTTACCAGGTACCCAACAGAAAACATTCTAGGCTGAGATTTACACTGCGTTTCTAAAATGTGCTTTAGAAGATATTTTCCTGTCCCACAAATGAACAGAATTAAAAAAAAATCCTGTGTCTTGACTTTTGGTACGAGTTCAGGGGTCTGGCCAACATATGCATTCAAACCTTTAAATTATTTACACTTTTTACTTTACTTTTTACTCATTTACAATTTTTTAAGGCTTACACTGGGCGTTTTAATTAAAACACATTTAGAAATTCCTTTTCGATCTAAAAAAAACGAAGCAGATACATTCTCAACAAATGTATTCCGCAAAGATTCTGGATCTGAAAATCTGCCACGTCATACCACCTGGCAATGGCAGTTTTGCAGTGTAAAAGCTCATCGGATGACAAATTCTCATCATATAATAAACTAGACAGCAACGTTAAATATAAGCCTGGGTTACCATGAGCTGGGTATAAAACCCCTCCGTAGTGACAAAGAGCCGCCGTGAAACCAGAGCTCCCCGACGCCACTCTCCCCACCAGCTCTACAGAAGCCTCCTCATCTCAGGAGATCCATACGTCCAAATAAATAAATGAATTCGATCATTTTAGTTGAAATAACAAACGTTTCGGACCCTCTGGTGTGTTTGGACATATGACGGGAGGAAGAGTGTGTTCTCACGCTTGGCCTAACCAGAGAGAGAGGCCCTGTCAAGAGATAGTTTATCAGCACTTTTCTGACAACAGAGCTGAGTTTGCTAGCAGGGCCCGGCTTCCAGAAGCTCAAACGGGAAGTCCCATCCCCAGATAAGCGTTTGTTTGTCTTACTTTCAGAGGGAAAGACAAGCCACAGCTGAGGGGCACGCAGGAGGGTGCAGGACAGGTGGAGGCCACATCTGAATGGCCATTACGCTCTTCTTGATGCCTTCACTAGTCTTGTGATGCCACACCCTACTGGTACACCACGTCATCCAGCTAGATCGTTCTGAAAATCATGAAGATCTATTTGTGACGCACATCGACTCAGGACTGGACAGAACCTACTCAGATGTGTTTGACAGCATCTCTCCACACAGCGCGGACACAGCAACCCTGATCAACACCTTCAGAGGACATGGCCTTCTATTTAACATGTGGTGATTTTACATTCATGACTGAGAAAAGTTTTTTTCGTTTTTTTAATGAACATACTAACTGCCAAGATATGTATGGGGAGGGTGGGTGAGGGTAATCTTGTTCGTGTTTAAAAAAAAATGAAAACATGGAGGAAAAATGCTTGAGATACTGCTTGAGAACCTGTATTGTGCAATTCCTTCAATAAATAAATTATATATATAAAAAAAATAAAAATCATGTGGGGATTTTATTCCTCATTCAGGCAACAGTCCATTTAATGATATCTAGCCCAGCAACCAGATTCCCAAATAGTATGGTCAGGACGCAAGATAAAAGTCATCTCATTGACCACACCAAATGGAATAATTTTAGTGCACCATCTTTCAGAATCCTATATCCAGCCTAAATCGACTGCTATTATTTTATACTTCTATTAATTGGTGACATTCATTTAAAGAATGATCGAAGCAATAACAAAAAAAAGAACAATGGACCTCATTCCTGAAAGCACTTACGAAGTTCCCGGGACAATTCTGGCATTCCTGAATGGTTTCTCATCTGGGATTCGTTCTTCGCTAAGAACAGGATTTAAGAATGCGGAAAAGCAGTCGTGGATAGGCCAGATTGGAGTGTGCCCATGTTCTTAAGGGCTGAATTTGTAAGAAAACATTGGCGTTCGCGTTCAAATCCATTCTACAGATATCCCCGGATTTAAATAATAATAATAATAATAATAAATAAATTGTAAAAGCCAGTGGAGAAACATTCCACTGCTCATCTTACTGGCATGATGTTGCATGTGACATGTTGCGGTGTTCACTTCCCTTATAAGGAGCTGGCGGGGCATTTATGTGTGCAAATTCAGGTGTACGAGAACGCGCGTTCCAATTTAAGAATCAGTGAGATTCTCTCATTCGGGGGAGCACAGCTAAGAACACTTTGGCATCTTAAGAAAACATTTCCACTCGTTCATGAATTCAGCGAGAATCTTTCTTAGGGTTGGTCTTTACGAAGTTCATAAGAAGATATTTAAGACGACACTTAAGAACATGTTCCAGAATGAGGTCCAATGCTTTTTGATAATGCCTACATTTTCCCCATCATACATGTTTGTCAGGAATATTTAGTTTGGCTTGCATTGGAAGCTCAAGTACTTACGCTAACAGCGTTTTGGTTTGCAGCCGTGGGGGTCTAGGCACTGTATGAATCCCTGACTGAGGTGTGGGAGAAACTAGAGTTGAAACTGGGACAGAATGTTTTGAGGCATTTCAAGTAGTTATAACAAAACATGGGAAAACAATCATCAGTTCCGTCATTCTCAGTGTGGGCCAAGGCTGACGGCCTGATTAGGCGGAGCGCAAGCGCGTGCTAGCTGAAAACTTTCCCACCCTTCCAGATCAGCCCAGATGGACAGAAAAAAAAGAAGATGACCTAGACTAGACACGACAAGACGAGGTGAGAGCCTCAGCCTGTCCTGACCCTGTTTGAGTACATCTCAAATCATGAGTGTGCACACACACACACACACCCAGACACACACACACACACAACCCCTCACCCACCAAAATAAACCACCTTCTTTGAGATTACCGATACCTAAAACGCATCCTCATTGGAAGATTAAGGCTACAGTATGGATGATGTGAACAAACGCATCTTGACCCATCATTAAATGCTATCTTGACCCATCATTAAATGCCATTGTGACTAGTACTTCCCAACTGTAGTTCTTCAACACCTATTTCTTTGTGTGTATGTGCATGTATGTGTACAGACTTTAAAAACAAAAAAATTGGTTGTGTTTCAAATGTATAAATGGCCAATATGTGTGTGTGTGTGCGTGTGTGTGTGTGTGTGTGTATGTATATGTGAGTGTGTGCATGCGTGCGTCAGGGTTTCTAGGTTACGCTGCATCTCACGGCTCTGACTTGAGCAAGATGAGCAGAGATGAGGTGTCGACAGACAGCATCTGGTTTTGGTGAAGGTCACATGTTGCAGTGAGGCAGCAGTGTGGTTCGCTTCGAAACCAGCATTTATTCAATTCCAAATACTGATCAGGAACCTGAGGAATCCACACCCGTTTTAAAACAGGAATTCCATTATTAAATGATCGAGGCGGCGGCGGCGGCCGGAAGACCAGACACAGGAGAATACGGCGTGACCATTCCCAAGAGCAAACACTGGAGTGACCATTCCCAAGGTGCACACTGGAGTCCCACTAGGGAGTCTTAACGGGCAGTCTGTCGCTCGGTTAGATGAGGACACCGGCCAGGGTTGCGCGGGTGCATGGGTGCATGCCCGCTGGCGCACGCACGCATTCCTTGCGCACCCAAGGCCTCCCTCTCCAGCTGAGGGTGGAGGGCACAGTTCCCCTAAAGGAGGTTTCGCTTCTGCAGCCTCAGAACCAACACCACCTCGTTGGGCCCTATCATCCGCTCGCATGGTTTTTCCTACCACTGTTATGCCGATGATACTCAACTGTTTCTGTCTTTCCCTCCTGAGGACACCACGGTCTCGACGCGGATTTCGGACTGTCTCGCTGATATATCCACATGGATGAAAAATCACCACCTTCAGCTGAACCTGGCCAAAACGGAACTGATGGTCTTCCCAGCCACCCCCTGCTGGGGGCTGCGCTCGTCTAGTGAGCGTCGTTTGGCACTGCCGTCCGTGCAAGCACGGCAATCCAGACTATTTTCATTTATAGTTCCACGTTGGTGGAACGAACTGCCTAGTACTACCAGAGCAGGGGCGTCCCTCTCTACCTTCAAGAAGCTTTTGAAGACCCAACTCTTCAGAGAGCACCTCCCCTTCTAACTGGCACCTGACTAGCGCTTAACTTGCACTTCAGCAGTTACATTCCTGCACTTCTTTTTCCTCTTTTCTAGGTTGTTGTTTTTCTAATTCTCATGTAAAGTAGTATTTATTGTTACACCATGCTTTTTTATTGCTCTTAGCTTGACTGTTCTCTCCCTTGTACGTCGCTTTGGACAAAAGCGTCTGCTAAATGACTAAATGTAAATGTAAATGTAGAACCACAGCGCCAGCGTGCCCATCTCATCTCAGAATCCCAGCGCCACAGTGCCCACCTCATCTCAGAAACCCAGTGCCCACCTCATCTCAGAAACCCAGTGCCCACCTCACCTCAGAATCCCAGCGCCACAGTGCCCACCTCATCTCAGCGCCACAGCGCCACAGTGCCCACCTCATCTCAGACACCCAGCGCCCCAGTGCCCACCTCACCTCAGAAACCCAGCGCCCACCTCATCTCATCTCATGGTGGAGACCTGTGCTGCGTTTCTTCAGTGGCATAGTGCCGTGCCCACTGGAACCAAGAGCGTGGGTCATAACATCTCAGTCTTGCAGCGTAGTAGAACAACGCCATAGCACAACAACGCTTAAGGACTCAGCCCCGATGCCAATAGTGGAACGGAGTGATGGAGGACGATCACAGTGACCCCCACAACTCTCCCCCCCCCCCCCCCTCCTTGACAATTAAAACCAAAAAATAAACATTGCGCTCCCCCTCTTCCTCCTCCCAACAGTGCAATGATTGAAGGATTGTTTCTACATTTGAACAGCTAAACATTTCCAATTTCCAATCTCATCAGTCAGTTAACTTTAAAATATTTTAGCAAACATTTTTAACTTCTCACCGGGTGGTCAATCCATACAGTGTTCATGTTAGGCACATGTCTGTTGTATTGATAATGAGACGAGCTAGCCCTTCTAACATACAGGCTAAAAGGCTAACAGTAGGGCCAGACCTTCCTCAAGTACAGAGTACAGAGTACAGAGTAGGGTAGAAACTCATCACCAAGTCACCAAACTCCTAGGCTGCAAAATTTGACCTGGAGTTGATTTAGGATTCTCATTCTGCAACCCCCCCCCCCCCCCCTTGCTTTACCTACACACGCACAGCCCCCTACACACACACGCACGCACAGCCCCCTACACACACACACACACACACACACACACACACACACACACACACACACACACACACACACACACACACACACACACACGCTTTTGGTGTAGACAGTGCCCAAACAAGTGGACCCAGTCCAGGGTTAGGCTAAAACTCTACAGAACCTGCTGACCTCTACAGTGACACCAGAATCCTGACAGACCAGAGATCTTAGAATACAAAGAACAGATCTCTGTGTGTGTGTGTGTGTGTGTGTGTGTGTGTGTGTGTGTGTGTGTGTGTGTGTGTGTGTGTGTGTGTGTGTGTATACGCGCGCGCGCGTGTGTGTGTGTGTGTGTGTGTGTGTGTGTGTGTGTGTGTGTGTGTGTGTGTGTGTGTGTGTGTGTGTGTGTGTGTGTGTGTGTGTGTGTGTGTGTGTACGTGTGTGTGTACGTGTGTGCGTGCGTCAAAGAACAGATCTGTGTGTATGTGTGTACGTGTTTCAAAGAACAGATCTGTGTGTATGTGTGTACGTGTGTCAAAGAACAGATCTGTGTGTATGTGTGTACGTGTGTCAAAGAACAGATCTGTGTGTATGTGTGTATGTGTGTATGTGTGTACGTGTGTCAAAGAACAGATCTGTGTGTATGTGTGTCAAAGAACAGATCTGTGTGTATGTGTGTACGTGTGTACGTGTGTACGTGTGTATGTGTGTATGTGTGTATGTGTGTATGTGTGTATGTGTGTATGTGCGTACGTGTGTCAAAGAACAGATCTGTGTGTACGTGCGTATGTGTGTCAAAGAACAGATCTGTGTGTATGTGTGTAAGTGTGTCAAAGAACAGATCTGTGTGTGTGTGTGTGTGTGTGCGTACGTGTGTCAAAGAACAGATCTGTGCGTACGTGCGGTCTAACCCGAACCCCCAACATTGACACGATGGGCTGGAGCTGAACCCCTGGGGTCTAACCCGAACCCCCAACATTGACACGATGGGCTGGAAGTGTTGGGGTCTAACCCTAACCCCCAACATTGACACGATGGGCTGGAGCTGAACCCCTCGGGTCGAACCCGAACCCCCAACATTGACACGATGGGCTGGAAGTGTTGGGGCTGGAGAGAAAGCTTGCAATGTCCTTATGAGATCACAGTAAGCTGCGCGTCAGTGCATTCACAATGGCTTTATGGACAAGGGGGTTTGGGAGACATGAGACACAGGTCACCCCCCCCCCCCACCCCACACACACACACACACACACACACACCATACACAGTGCACAAACACATGCGCGCGTGCGCACACACACAGACTGCGCGCACACACACACCAAACACAGACTGCGCACACACACACACCAAACACAGACTGCACACACACACACACACACACACACACACACACACGGTCCCTGCAGGGCAGCTACCTGGGGATGGTGACACACTTGGTGTTGCAGTTCTGCGTGGTGATGGCCTTCTCCAGCTCGTCCAGCTGGCCCGTCTTCTTCAGCTTCTTCACCAGGCTCTTGACGGCCTTCTCGCACCACTTCTCCTCCTGCCCGTTCTGCTCGCTGCCGCTGCCCCCGCCGCCGGCACCCCCGGAGCCGCTGGCCGACTTCTTCCAGCCCAGGAGACGCTTGACCACCGGCGGGGTGAAGGGCAAGATGGAGGACATGACTGAGGAGGGGGGGGGGGGGACGGGGACGTTGGATAAATCAAGAGGGAGGCGTAGAAAGGGCAAGTGACTTGGCTGTGTGTTGTTCCCTCTCTTGATTGTTTGTTTTGCGTCGCCGTGTGTGTGTGTGTGTAGGTGTGTGTGTGTGCGTGTGTGTGTGAGAATAGTCAGCCCCCCAGTGGGTAAGAGGCAGAGGGTGAACTCAGAGGGGGGCTGAGGGGAGTTGGCGTGGAGTGTGTTATTTTTTCTTTTTTAGTTTGAGCCCCGTATGTGTGTGTTTTAAGAGGGGGGCGGGGGGGGGGCTGTTGTGTGAGCAGTCCTGTGAAGGTGTGTGTGTGTGTGTGGGGAGGAAGGGGGGAGGGGTTAGGTGGAGTGGAAGGGGGGGCGCGGGAGAAACACGCAAGAAGATGGGGGGGGGGGGGGGGACGTGGGGTCACCTAGGAGGGGGAAAAAGAAAATCTGGTGATGACAGGAAGCTCATGAAGGGACAGAGAAGATCATGATCATTCAACACCCACATATTGGGCAGAGCACATGCCTTCATCTCACTTCTCAACACACACTTTAAGTCGAAACTTTTCCATCCATAGAAAACAAAAGGCCACAACAACTAAAAAGGACATAACTGACATTCATCATTTCAACCATTTTCCAATTAAACCTCTGCCCACGCTACTGTAAGTAGGCTAATTATAATTTACTAATATTATTATTACAGTTTAAAATCACTAGCCTTGGTTGTTAACAGGTTGCGAATATGTTTACGCTACAAAGTTTCTGCAAGTAAACAATAGGTGCAAGCATGTGGAAACGCAGCCATTCGCTCGATACTTACTCGACTTATAACAACTCCCTCCTAGGCTATCGACCCATTAGCGGAGTCCCAGAAAGTAACACCGATGTGCAGAACCTTTCAAACTGTTTATTTTGTCCAGCTACCACCGCCCCGCCATTTCCAAGCAAGCATGGGACTTTTTATCATGCTACTGTTTACCGCCTCATCACAAACCCCGGCTAATTAATCTCTTTAAGCAAATGTTCATTTTGGTGGCTGGGCAAGACAGTTCTTCGACTAATTCAAGGACCTCCAGTTTCCACCATGACGGATAATCTATGTTGGCAATCGTTCAATCCTACAAACATGAAATAGCCCGATGTTCACGTTAGCATCAAAAGAGAAAAAAAAATCAGAGTACGAGCAGAAATCATAACCTTAGAAGTTTGAAGCTCTTGCCTTTCCATTCTTTAGAAAAAACCTGCACGTTCAACTACAACAAGTGATACAGGAAAACAAATGGCTTAATCGGGTGCTATCTAAGAATAAAACAACAAAACCTCGGACTAATTATCTCCGGTAAGAATGTAGCCATGCATACGAAATAGGCCAAGCCGTTCCTGAAGAGCATTAGGTAGCCAGTCCCCAAACAACAGGCTAGGATGTAAAAATAAAGCGTCCGATTTACCTACGATTGGAGCCAAACCCTTACCTGGAGCCACTGGAAAAAAAGAGTTGAAAGGGGTCAGGTGCTGCTCACTGTTGCATAGTCCGATGATCTTTTATGTCCCAGGATTCTGTGCTACACGGATTCCGCAGATACTCCTGATGCTACAATGCTACAATGAAACAAACCCGGGACATGAATATCTTACCGCCCCCCCCAAACATAACATTTAACAATATTACTTTGCAATCCACCTAAAATACCAGTTATAGCCGTGTGGCCATCACTCGAACGTTCCATAAATGTTAGAATATTTCCTATGGCTCAAAGCACTATTGTTTGCATGAAGAATTCATTTCCGAAAACCGCTAGCAGCCTGGCTACTTTGTTTGACAGAAAAATAAACAGGTTTGAAACATGTTTGCAGCCAGTTCTCCATTTGGCGTTTTGATGTAACTCACCCTGTCTGTAAACGACAGTTTGTGTGCAAAATTACCGGACAAATAGTTCACGATAAAGTCGATTTTCCCTTGAAGATGTAAAAATCGATTTTAAACAGTATTTTCCTCCCTGTCGCCGATTTACACCAGTAGACGACGGCCTCTCACACTACAATCAACCTAGCATGAGTGCACGCAACGCGACACTTTCTTGCCTTCAGTCCCGCCCTCACGTTTCTGATTGGAAACAAATAGAGATGGCGTTTGTAACCCAGTATAAACATGGCACAGGGATTCGTTCAAAAATGTGTCAGTTGTGTCGTTCGTAATGTAATCTTTACGTTTTTTAGCTCCATTGGATATGTAGCTCTGTCAATTTGTCAGTGAGGCTTGGATTCCAACGAAAGGATTCTGATTGGTTTAAGTACACATCCATCTCTTGACTTCATAATAGAGACAAGGCGAGCAGGGGTGGGGAAATATTACAAGTGGGTTAGCTCCATCTCAAAACAACATTTGCTGATGAAGAGTGTTCTTCCGCCATTCACTAAAGACTAAATAGGTCTCCCCCACTCAGTTAGGCTACTACGATCGCATGCTTTCATAACGATTTTAACGATATTTATGTGGATAAAATGAAATGTTGTTTTTCTTTCCCTGTAGCCTACTCGAGTTAGAAACAATCGAGTGAGATAGAAGTTACTTCCGAGGGAAATGTCTAATAAAGCTCACGGTGTCTATACTGCATCATGTATTGTTGCCCCGAAGAAGCCTTGCCTACTGCAAAGAAGGCTTACCATATCGGTGCCGTTGTGGTAAGCCTTTTGTTTCAATCGGTGGTAATTACCGTTTATTTCATCCATCCTGAAAGTTTTACAAATACAATTGTGTATCTTTTGAAATACTACAATGCAGAACATTGCAGAGGACCATGACACCCCACTGTTTATTGTTGTTTAACGTGGTGACAGACAGTAAATACTTCGGTCATACTGTGTTGGCATGTAGGGCTATCAAAAACACTACATGCTTCGAGGAAATGGTCTTTAAATCTGCACTGACAGCTCTTCCAGTGAAGCACATTGATAAAGATTGTCAAGACTTGTGACTGATCAGGAAGAGCAGAGAGAGTGTGTAACTTTTTCAGTAACTAAAATGAATACATCTGAAAACAGCTAACTATGCCTCTACAGCCTATCTTACATCCCCTGGTGGGGGGGGGGGGGGAGCCTTTTAGTTCACAGAGTTTGAAGAAGAGGATCTCAGCCAAGGTCCAGACCCCTCGGTTGTTAGTCTCAGTCTAGACTGGGAAGAAATAGATAAAAAAACGGTCACACAAGAGTTGCTTATTCACATAAAGATAGGGCACATTCCCTCTCTGTGAAACACTGCATACATGAAGATACGTATAATGAAGATTTCTAATTACTCTGTGCTTCTGTAAGGTTTTTTTTATGTGAATAGCAGAGAGCATCACGAAGCACAACCCTGTTCCAACCCCCCCAGCCTTGAGCAGGGTAGGTGCTAGTCACAACAAGGCTTTTGGGTAACTCATACATCTCAACAGTCAATGCGTCGCTAACAGACTCTGCCCTTTTTTAATTAATGGACTTCATTATAGGTTTTTACACTGTAAGTGAAATAAATACGCACTCAAACTGGCACTCAGTATACCCTTGTGAAAGTCCCTCCACTGGTGATGAGAAATGTCAAGCGCACAGCAGAAGATACTTCCTGTGTCATAACTACAGTAAGGGTTCATTAATGCTCATGGACTTAGCACCTACCTATTTGCCTAGTTCCCAAATGTAAGGATTCTGCTGATGAGTCTGACACCTGGGTATTAATCATAGACCACATGCAGCACAGCACAGCACAGCACAGCACAGCACAGCCCAGTAGAGGTACACAAAGTGGCTTTTACATAAACTGTCAAACCAATACTTTCAGTTTGAATTTGTTTGCCAGTTTGATGCAACAGTAACCCTAAGTGGCCAAGACCCAAGAAGAGCCACAAATGACGACTGTATAAAGCGTAAAACCACGATGTTTGTACTGTATGTCTGTGTATTCGTTTTTTTTTATACGTAGTAAACTTAATATGCTCATAAAAAGCTCTCAGTGGAGCATGAGTACAGAGAAGACACAGTCACTATCGTAGCAGTAGATGAGGTCGAGTGTTGCCCTCACGTTAACCCAAACAGCGTAGTGAAATGGCCTACAATCTCGTGTAAGGGAACATCACCCTGCCCCCATTCTTAAGTTCAAACATTGTAGGCCTACGACAGCGGCAGTCGCCCAAACAATAGGATGGAATGCCACACATCCACTAGGAGCGATGTATCATCATCGTAGAGGAGGACTTGTCTTATGGCCATGTGTGAGTCCAAACACTTTGAAACTAACTGTGAAAATCTTTAATTCCTTGTTCCTAAACTTGAACCTACACAGACGTTAATGTAAAATAAATCAGTGGAGTATATAAAAAACACATTGATTTGAATAACTATTTGAATATTTCTTTCTTACTTACTTTCCCCTCAAAATATATAGTAGTGTTTTCACATCATCACATTCCCTTGGTTGATTTGTGAGGTGAAATCCCATTGAATCCAATGCAGTAGCCGAGTAATGCGGAACTGGCCTCTACTTCCACTTCTAATAGAATAGAATAGAATAGACTTTATTTGTCATTGTGCATTAGATACACAACGAAATTTGTTTGTGCAACCACTAAAAAAGTGCAGTTGTGCTGGGTGGAGGGTATGAGGGTTGTGTGATTATTTAGTTCTGTGTGGAAACCCGCAATGAGCATCAGTCAGACCTCATATGCAGACGATTTAGACCCAGAATTAGACAAAAAAAAGTAGTGGGGAAAAAAGATAATAGAATAATACAAGTTAGATGCATATGGGTATAACAATAATAACTGTTTGCATTTCACTTAAAATAATCCCCTTGGGGAATGGACAGACTAACTTTACTCACACCCACACATGTATATAAACTGATTTGATCACATAGTAGGCCTAAATGGAGTAGCCTACAGCGCCACCTCCTGGTGTAAAGGCTGTAGTGTAGATTGGTGGCTGTAGTGTAGTAGGCTATTCGGCAGATTTAAAATGAGTGAATGTAAGTTAATAACACACACACAGGCGCACTGACTGTCAACATGTAGCCTATACACACATACAACTGTGTCACACACGACTAGACTCTATGTCACTCAGGTAAATGAATGCATGATAAGAATTTGAACCCTCAAAACAGTGAAGCTGTGCAACTAAATGAATTACCATGCCAACCTTAACCAAGCTGTCCTACTTTTGTCTTGCTGTAAGTGGCGCTACTGGACTGTGTATAGTCAGAGACAGTAACGTGCTGGTGAGATAGCCAACGTGAGCAAAAGCAGTGTTTCGCGCTATTGACTGCTGTGCTAGGTACATAGCTATAGTCTTGTTACGACACTTACTTTCACCTCCACGCGTGTTTTCTCAGGTGAAGTGACATCTACGGCTTGCGCTCTTTTAGCTGAAATGGTGTATGATTCTTTTGGTCACCGCGTTCGTAACGAAAGTGATGCGGTCCTAGCTTGGTATCTATAGCGAGTTATGCTAGGTTAGCTGCCTGACGAACCTGTTGGGTAGGATACCTAGATAGTTAGCTTGATTTGGTTGATATTAGACAGACATGTCAATGTCAATACGTCCTTCAGCCGGAGAAACTACAGCTTGCTTGTTATCGTTTGTCTCTGTTGTTTGCCAGCAAGTTGGCCGCTAGTATGGATACGATAGCGGTTAACCTTAGTCAACTGCACAACATTGGTATCTAACTGTGTCAATGCATTAGCTAAAGCAGAAGTAGGGGCCTCACGTTAAAGTCAACCTAAATCTATAAAGCCTTCATGTCACCCAGTTTGTTAACTAGCTAGTGAGACTATGCGAGTGTGATTTTCTGCAAGACATTTAGCATAAGTTAGCTGGCCATCAGAGTTATGCTAGCTAGCTATCTAGCTACCATGGCTGACATTAGCTATCGTTAACCCTGAGTTTTTGTTTTGTTCACTTTAAAGAATCCAACTCTCTGGGCACACTGGCGTTTCCCAGCATTGATGGCTGCTACCTGCCGAAGCAAGAAAATGTCTTTGTCCATACAGTGCTGGACGAGCTGGATGCCTATCAACAAAAAGTTGACCAGAAGAGGTAACGTTAGCATAAGGTTACAGTTGACGTTCAGTCAGACGTTCATCTTTATGTGATTACTTTTGACAGGATGACGTTGCTTGTTGTAATTGTTATGCAGAATTTGACGTTGGGGTTTAGTGTGGTAAGGTTACCTGGATAATGTTTTTTTTACGTTGCATGATACACACTTTCTAAAGTAGAGATTGGCTGGCTTGCAAAGATACTGCTTGAAAGGATTTCATTAGACATTGATGAATACTTGTTCGTCTGAAGCAAGCCCCTGTGTGTTATATCTAAATATAATTGGCAGTATAATGGACTGTGTGGATTGACAGATTTTTTTTTCTCCGTTTTTCTCAGTATCCTTCTCTTTCCACCTCTCCCAAGTCGACTTCGCTACTTGATCCACAGAACGGTTGAGAACCATCTCAACCTCAGCACCTTTTCAGTCGGGGAAGGCTGGTGTCGCCGGGTGGTAGTGTGCTTCTCCCACCTCAGGTAACTGCTTCACTTGTAGCCGGAAAGACCCAGAGTGAAGGATACGCGATGAAAGCAGTCATGCTCACACAACTGAAAAGATTAATGCAAATTTGCATTTATGCAACAGGTATTCAAACTGCGGACAGTTGGGTGATAGGTGTGTGTGTGTGTCTCATAGTCATGGTTTGCCTTAACCCTTCAATTATGGCCCTGATTAACAACTAGTCTATTAACTCAGTTTGGAGTGTGGAAAGCACACACTTCATTACGGTGTCTTTAATACTGTTAGGAACTCTTTACTTATTTTGGCCCATCCAGCAACAGTTAGCATCACTTATGAGATTGTGTTCGTTTTTCAAGAAGCTCACCCTGTGTGAACTGGTCCAGTGAAGTGGTCCACTGGAGGGAGAGAGTGGGCAGGGCACCAAGGCCATGTACTTGGTACATAGGGAACACACACACACACACACACTCATCCACTGTATACCTCAATTGGATCGCAAGTTTGTTCAAAGCATCTGCGAAATGAAGAACTGGGAATGGGAATAAACGGAAGAGTTTCAGCACTTGTGTGTGTGTGTGTATGTAAGTGTGTATGGTGTGTATGTAAGTGTGTGTGTGTGTGTGTAATCAGTCCTGCCATTTAATGATTTGATTGTTCAGGTTGCCCTCTGAGGACACCAGCGACACAGACTCCAGTGCGTATGAGGCTCCCCGGAGCCGAGGCTATCAGCCAATGGAGAACAGCAGAGGGCGGGGAGGAGGGGCCGAGCACAGGCGCTCACGGGGCAGAGGAGGAGGAGGAGGAGGGGGAGGAGGGCGCCGCCCTGACAAGGCCATCTACGTCCCGCGGGCCATGAGGGAGAGGGGCGCCACGCCACAGGGGGTCGTCTCGCCCCCCAAGGACTGCGCCGAGAGAGTCCCCTCCAGCGCCGAGAGTGTCCCCTCCAGCGCCGAGAGAGTCCCCTCCAGCGCCGAGAGAGTCCCCTCCGAGGAGTCCTGCTCTGACACCGCCGACAGCCAACCTGCCACAGCCAATCAGCGCTTAGGGCTGGACCCGCTTGACGAATCGGGCGGTCAGGAAATGTTTGTGCAGCTGTCGGCCTCAGAGCCCTGCCCCTGGCCGCCGGCGTGGGACCAGACGGTGTCGTACTTCGTGAGCATGAGTCTGGACGACCAGGCTGAGGCTGAGGAGGAGGAGGAGGAGGAGGAGGAAGAGGAAGACGACGAGAGTGCCAAAAGCACCAGCAGCACAGGCGTACCTCCCTCCAGCGCCTCGAGCAGCAGGGACAGCGAGGCAGGAGACTGCACCCAAGAGGTTGGTTCTGGTACTGCAGGAACAGAAAGAAAGAATCAGAATCAGAATCAGAATCAGAATGGTATTTATTGCCAGGTAGGTTAACACCTACCTGGAATTTGTTCTGGTGTAAAGGTGCATATAGTAAACATAAAAACATACAAACACAGTAAGTACTACACATAACATAAAACATAAAAACACAGTAAGTACTACACATAACATAAAACATACAAACACAATAAGTACTACACAAACACAATAAGTACTACAATACAAAAAGCAGGGCAGGAGTGCAAAAGTGGATGTGCAATGTGCAATGTAGTGTGTGTTAACATAACACAGGCTTGAGGTGTGGGGGCGGGTTAAGTGTCCACGTCAGGAGGGGGTCCCGGGCCTTGTTAATAAGGCCAACGGCAGCCGGGAAGAAGCTGGTTTTGTGGCGTGAGGTTTTGGTCCTGATGGACCGCAGCCTCCTGCCGGAGGGAAGGACCTCGAAGAGTTTGTAACCCGGGTGGGAGGGTTAGGAGTTAGGAGTTCGTTCCACACACTTCTTTTTGTCTGAAAATAGTTGAATGGGATATGCCATGGTGTAGAGTTCCGCTGTGAGTGAGTGCAGCCTGATAACCCAAATAACCCTAAACTTATGTAGATATTGAGATGTTGCACTGAGCTGCTTTCAGTATGCTAAACTTACAAAGGCCATGATGTGAATGTCTGTGTCTTAGAAACACTGTAGGTGGTCATTGCTGCTGTTTGATCTTTTCCTTAGATCATCTCAAAGCTGACAGAGGAAGACGTTAGCATTGAGCACGCGCAAAATGATTACTCTTCCTTTGAGAATGTGTGGATCAATGACGAAGAGTTTTCCCACGTCATCGAGATCTACAACTTCCCTGCCATGTTTAAGGATGAGGACCTGCTCGATGCTTTCAGCGCCTACAGGTGAGCAGATGCTCTCTCCTCTACCTCCTCCTCTCCTCTCTTCCCCCTCTCCTCTCCTCTCCTCCCCCTGTCCTCTCCTCCACCTCTCCTCTCCTCTCCTCCACCTCTTCTCCTCCACCTCTTCTCTCCTCCACCTCCACCTCTTCTGTCCTCTCCTCTCTCCTCTCCTCCCCCTCTCCTCTCCTCCACCTCTTCTCTCCTCCACCTCCACCTCTTCTCTCCTCTCCTCCTCTCCTCTCCTCCACCTCTCCTCTCCCTCTTCCCCTCTCTCCTCTCCACCTCTCCTCTCCTCCCCTCTCCTCCCCCTCTCCTCTCCTCTCCTCCACCTCCACCTCTCCTCTCCTCCACCTCTCCTCCACCTCTCCCTCTCCTCTCCTCCACCTCCACCTCTCCTCTCCTCCACCTCTCCTCCACCTCTCCCTCTCCTCTCCTCTCCTCCACCTCTCCTCCACCTCCACCTCCACCTCCCCTCTCCTCCCCCTCTCCTCTCCTCTCCTCCACCTCCACCTCTCCTCTCCTCCACCTCTCCTCTCCTCTCCTCTCCTCTCCTTCCCTCTCCTCTCCTCTCCTCCCCCTCTCCTTCAGGCCACCTTTGTAATATCCTGGTTCTGAGTCAGGTCTTCCTGTGGATGGTAGTTACTAGGGCTGAACGATTTGGGAAAATAATCTAATTGCGTTTTTTTACCAAAATATTGCGATTGCGGTTTAATATGCGATTTTTTTTTTATCCTCTTTTTTTCCCAACAAAACGTAATGAATGATTTCAATATGACCAACACAATATTAGATACATTTAGTGTAAAATATTCTTTCCCACATTTTACATTTTTATTTAACTGCTCATTACAGAAACAAGAACAACAAATCGGTGGCTTTGCCACTGTGCATTTAAGTAATTTAAACAAAGTCATTGTAAGTATAAACATTAGGCATGCACTTTTTAAACACTGTGTGCAAGATTTACCATCTTAAAAAAAAAAAAAAAAAAACTTTTATTTTTTTTATTTTTTAGACCACGTTGTAATCGCGGACGTTGCGGTTAAAAAATCGCGTTTTACCATATCGCGATTTAATCGCAAATGCAATTAATCGTTCAGCCCTAGTAGTTACCGGAGTAGTTACCTGAGCCCGTGGTCATTGGCTTATACTAACGCACCCTAATTCTGGGTTTCGTAGGCTATGTTTATACTGAAGCTCTTAATGCAGAGTTCACTTTCTGATAGTCTGTGGTTACATTTGCCATTTACACCTCAAGTTCAAATCCCATTCACTTTGTTCCTATTTATACGAGCATGGTGCACATCCAGTCCGCTTGTGCGTTATTCACTACTGTGCTCAAAGGTGGAGTTGGGTTTGTATGTACTACACAGTGTAAACATTTGAGATCTAGCTCTGCATTGTAGAAGGTGCTGTACAGAAATGAACATGTCTGTCTGTCTCTGTCTGTCCCTCTGTCTGTCTGTCTGTCTGTCTGTCTGTCTGTGTCTGTCTGTCTCTGTCTGCCTGTCTGTCTGTCTGCCTGTCTGTCTGTCTCTGTCTGTCTGTCTGTCTGTCTCTCTGCCTGTCTGTCTGCCTGTCTGTCTGTCTGTCTGTCTGTCTGTCTGTCTGTCTGTCTGTCTAAACAGCGGCGGAGGCATGAAGATCAAGTGGGTCGACGACACGCATGCACTCGGCGTATTCTCCAGTGAAACCGCAGGTATGACGTCACTGTGGCAGTGTTGTGTGAGCTGGCGTTTCAGGTATGACGTCACGGTGGCAGTGTTGTGTGAGCTGGCGTTTCAGGTATGACGTCACTGTGGCAGTGTTGTGTGAGCTGGCGTTTCAGGCTGGTTAACATAAAAGGATTATTTCTATCTTCGGTTGTAGTAGAATCACTAGTCTATTACTGTTTATTGTCAACTTTTGTTTGCACCATAAGAGCAGTAGAACCGTGCGTTTGAAAGTTTCAGGTAATTACTCTTCTCATCATGGTAATTACCCTACCTAAGGTTAGGGGTAGGGCTGGTGTGATGGTTAGATGGTTAGGACTAGGGCTGAACGATTTGGGAAAATAATCTAATATGCGATTTTTTTAATTTTATCCAAATTTTTTTCCCAACAAATCGTAATGAATGATTTAAATATGACCAGCACAATATTAGATACATTTAGTGTAAAATATTATTTCCCACATTTAAATTTTTTATTTAACGGCTCATTACAGAATCAAGAACAACAAATCGGTGGCTTTGCCACTGTGCATTTAAGTAATTTAAACAAAGTCATTGTAAGAATTCCTTATTCCTTCTGGTCTTTGATTGATGGAGGAAGAAGGTGGTGATTGATGGTTGCCGTGTCGTAACTGGATGCCGATTGGTGGTTCATTTGTGGGAAGTTGATGATTGGTGTGTGTGTTTAGCTGCAGAGGCCCTGTCCATCACACACCCCCTGCTCAAGACGCGGCCGCTCGCTCAAGCCAGCAGGAAGTCCAAAGGAAAAGCAGTCCGGCGAGCAGGTACCTATCTCCTCACCACACCAGTCATCTCCGCTCTCACACACACACAGTGAGGGATCGGGTACCTACTCATACTGAATAGCTCTTCACTAAGCAAGTTCATCCATACTCATACTGAATTGCTCTTCAATAAGCAAGTTCATCCATACTCACATACTGAATAGCTCTTCACTAAGCAAGTTCATCCATACTCATACGCTAATTACCATTACATTTCAGTACTACACAGAAAATCATCTGTGAATCATCTGTAGTAAAGAAGTTTTTGAGGTTCTAATGAAAAAACTAAACTCCTCCTCCTCCTCCTCCTCCTCTCCCTGTCCTCCTCCCTCTCCTCCTCCTCCTCCTCTCCCTCTCCTCCTCCTCCTCCTCCTCCTCCTCTCCCTGTCCTCCTCTTCCCTCTCCTCCTCCTCCTCCTCTCCCTGTCCTCCTCTTCCCTCTCCTCCTCTTCCCTCTCCTCCTTCTCTCTCTCTCCTCCTCCTCCTCCTCCTCCTCTCCCTGTCCTCCTCCCTCTCCTCCTCCTCTCCCCCTCCTCCTCCTCCTCCTCCTCCTCTCCCTGTCGTCCTCCTCCTCCCCCTCCCTCTCCTCCTCCTCTCCTCCTCCTCTCCCTCTCCTCCTCCTCCTCCTCCTCCTCTCCCTCTCCTCCTCCCCCTCCCTCTCCTCCTCCTCTCCCTCTCCTCCTCCCCCTCCCTCTCCTCCTCCTCCTCTCCCTCTCCTCCTCCTCCTCCTCTCCTCTCCTCCGTGTCCAGAGTTCATCCAGCCGGTGAAGGAGCGTCCCCGTACAGACACGGCCGTGGCGCGCCGCATGGTGACCCGAGCTCTAGGGCTGCAGCGCGGGGGACTGAGGGGCAAACGCTGCTGACACACCTGCACTGGTGAGACCTGTCCCCTAGCAACACACCTGTCCCCTAGCAACACACCTGTCCCCTAGCAACGCACCTGTCCCCTAGCTCACACCTGTCCCCTAGCAACGCACCTGCCCCCTAGCTCACACCTGTCCCCTGTCTACACACCTGCCCCCTATTTACCACTGCAGCACTTTCGTCGACCTGAGGCCCTGTCCTATGACCTGGCCTCATGTAACCTTACACATAACAACAACAATAACAACAACAACAATAATAAATATAGCTGCAAGCAGCGATGCGGATTCCTCCAAAGATTGCGAACCAGGGGAAAATGTATATTCTTCACAATGTGTCACTGTATAGAAAAATCCATGCTGCAGACTTACCAATGGGATATTCAATTTGAAATGCAACTAGAAAATGCATTTCCTGAAGGAAATACCAGTGCATGAAATGCAAAAGTTAAGAAAGGAAGAAGAAAAGAAAGAAGAGTGGAAGAAGGAAAGAAACAATAGTCTTGCTTCAACAGGGAATTGAACTAACAACCTACTGATTACTGAACGACTTCTCTACCCCTGTACCACTGTCACCTGAAGTAGTGTTCGCGCACAGGACTAAACGAACAGAGAGAGAGACATTACATTGGAAATCACGCTGGCAACTAGCGATTTGCAATTTGCTTTATATCAATCATTTTTGAAGATATGAAGTTGCCTTTGCACATGGGAACATGTTGTAGTGTCTTCCACGTGCTTACCAAGTTTGGTGTTGATATCGGAAAGATTTGCTGAGATATGACTTCACTTTCTGTTTGGCTGCTTTTCTGCTGAATTTGAGTGGCTGTACCGGACAAACGGTTGTGAGGATCAAAATTATATGAATGTTTTTTGTGAAGCTTGGTCTGAAGATCATCTCTAGTCATTTTGAAGATTGTAGGAGGAGTAGGCTTTCAAAGGTTTTTGATAAAACCGGAAATAGAGGAAAATCTATATAACCGTTGAACGTTGAATTCGTCTTGATCCAAGGAATCCAATGGTACCTCATTTTTGAAAATCGGTCAAACGGTTCAAAAGTTACAGTGTTAACAAAAGTCCAACTTTGACCCGTTGGTGGCGCTAGCGTGGTCTAGTGGGAGACATGAAACTTGGTGTGAGTAAAGAAGGGACTGTCCTTAATGAGTGTGCCAAATTTCAGAAAAAGTTACCATACGGTTCTAGGGGCTGCCATTGACTCCCATGGTACAAACATAATAATAAGAAAGCCTACAATAACAATAGGTTTCCTCCTGACGGAGGAATCCTAATAATAATGGGAACTATGATCGTAACAATATTCAAGAAAACAACAGCTGTAGTATTAGTATCGGCAGATATCCAAAGTCAGGTATCAGAATCGGATCAGAAGTGGAAAGAGTGGATGGGTCCGTCTCTGATGTCCGTCCCCCTCTCCCTGTCCACTAAGCACTATGTGTGGACACGTGAAGTGATGATGTGTCCTCATGAACTAATGATCCACATGCAGCTTCAGTCTTGCATCTGCACAGGGGTTTGTGGGTTCTTCAAGCTGCTTTGCTGGAGGATGCATTGGTGACACTGATGCTGGGGCGACAGTGGTACAGGAGGTAAAGAAGTCGTTTGGTAACCAGAAGGTTGCTAGTTCGATTCCCTGTCGAAGCGTCCTTGAGCAAGACACTGAACCCCCTAATTGCTCCTGATGTGCAGTGTGCCATCAGTTTAAATGTAAAAATGTGTACACATCCTTGTAAGTTGCTCTGGATAAAAGCGTCTGCTAAATGACTAAATGTAAAAATGTAAATGATAACATCACTGTTGGCATGTATCTGTCTTCACCAGGGCCGCCCCGTCAAGAGTGGAACCAGAGGGAGATCAGTGGAAACATGGGATCGTTCTCATCTCTCTGATAGTAGGATGTCTGAAACATGGGATCATTCTCTCTGATAATCCCCTTCAAGCTACAGTAGGATGTCTGAAACATGGGATCATTCTCTCTGATAATCCCCTTCAAGCTACAGTAGGATGTCTGAAACATGGGATCATTCTCTCTGATAATCCCCTTCAAGCTACAGTACGATGTCTGAAACGATGTCATCTCATCTTGTATCCTAAATGTGTGCCTGCCGTCCATCCATCAATTATACTTCCTGTTTTGTTTGTTTGTTTGTTTGTTTGTTTGTTTGTTTTGTTGAAGTGCTTCTGGATCAGCTGTGTTTAGCTGTACATGCCTCCACTCCCCCCATAGTTTTCATAGGAAATATTACCGGTGCCATATTGGAACAGTGAAACACTCACAAGACAAGACACTCATTCTCATCGGCAGTGTGTCTGTGTATAGTGAACGCCATGGTGATGGTGATGGTGATGACCCCTGACCCCTGCAGAACAGTGGTCTTCTAGGCAATGGCCACGGCGTTTCTGCACTTGTGACGTTTCTGGTTCCTTATGAGAGTCTTGCCAAATGTATGTCTCCTCTCAGCTCCTCGGCCAATCAGGGAAGTGGGCTGGTAGGTCATTCAGAACAACCATTAATTACCCTTTTTTTTTTTTTTTTTTTTTTCTGTACAAAACAGAATGCCATGATTGCCTAACTGACTGTTTTGTTTTTAAACCATAATTAACCATAATATATATATATATATATATATATAGGCATCATTTCACCTGGAAAAGTCACTACATTTATTCATTTATTTTTGCTCATTTCAACAAGATTTTAAATTTTATTTCAATAATAGGATTTACTTGATACTACTTCTGCATGTACTTAAAAAGTGTTACATCCTGGTCCTGAGTGTACGAAAGAACACACAGGCATTCCCTCCTCCCGAACCTGGCACAAGAGCCAACCGTTGCCCTGGAAACCCAACAAATGAACTTGCAGAATGATCAACTGCCTAATTCCCAAACGCAGTTTTGACAGTATTTCTTAAGACTCTTCAAGCAACACTAACTATTTTTGTTCAGTGTTTTGTGTATTAAGGTATTTTTAATGTTGTGGTATTTTGTACAGTAAAATAAAGAATGTATTACATTTTGAATGGCTTATGTGGTTACATTACAAGGACACACTTTTTATGGATATGGGACTCAGCAGACGCTTTTGCCCCAAGCTTTAGAAATCATGACACAACACTGAAGTGTCCATTTAAAGTTTTAAATAAAATAATAATAATTATTCCAAACATTAAAACTATTTATAAACTATGCCTTCAACAGAAGCCTTTTAATGTTTCATTATTTATACATACATACATATTGATTGATTGATTGATTGATTTTTTTTATATACCAAGGATGTCACTGAAGCGGACATCACAAGGTAGATCGTTCCACCACTGAGGTAACACAAACCAAAGGAGTCTAGGCTGCTGAGAGAAGGCAAATACGACCGACACTCATCAGAGGAGTGGAGTGGTCTAGGGGGGGGGGGGGGGGGATAGAGCTGAATTATGGTATTTAAATAGGCAGGTGCTGATCCAGTGGTCGTCCTATAGATAAGAGAGAGGTATTAAAGCACTTTGAGCTGCATTCTTTTGCATGAAAGGTGCTATATAAATAAAGTTTTATTATTATTATTATTATTATTATTCAAATAAAATTCTAGCAGCAACAGGGAGCCAGTGAAGGGCGACCAGCAGAGGAGTGAGATGTGTCCTGTTTGGCTGATTAAAAACATGTATTAACGTTTAACACTGTTTCTGTTGCACGGGCCGGCCTTTATCCTAATATAACATAACGCTGGATTTAACGAGTAACTATCTAGTCAGGGCGACAGTGGTACAGGAGGTAAAGAAGTCGTTTAGTAATCAGAAGGTTGCTAGTTCGATTCCCTGTCGAAGCGTCCTTGAGCAAGACACTGAACCCCTAATTGCTCCTGATGTGCAGTGTGCCATCAGTGTAAATAAAAAATGTGTATACATTGTAAGTCACACATATGTAAGTCGCTTTGGATAAAAGCGTCTGCTAAATGACTAAATGTAAATGTAGTCATGTAAGTGGGGAAAGCCCATAGTTGTTAATGTCAGCAGCGCATTAGTGCTGCATGTCCAGAGCTTTATTAACTTCTGCATACAGATGTAGCCTGGATCTGTATTAGACCCCTTAGTTTACAGAAACAAACCAGTGTGCAGTGTCTCACTCTGAGGTTCATGGTCTGTCAATATTAACAAGTGTTGATTAATAGAGCTAATGAGAAGAATGATCTTGAGTTTGTTGGACCGGGTTAGCGTGAGCACCATGGAAAAGCGAATGGACTGTAACCATGGAGACGGACACGCTGAACAAGGACTCTGATCCGAAACATCCGTATGGCGACAATAGAATAGAAAAGGGAAAAGTGTGTCACGTAAGCTACACGGACCTTTGTGTAGTCCAGTTGATGAGACCTAGCGCCCGTGGAAATCAGCCTTTCCCATGAGACCTAGCGCCCGTGGAAATCGGCTTTTCCCGAATCCTTTTGAGTTGATGAGACCTAGCGCTCGTGGAAATAAGCCTTTCCCGAACCCTTTTGAGTCGCAGTTGTTCACCCTCTGCACCAAACCATAGCTCTGAAAACAATGTCTTCCTCAAAGGACGTGTTCACCTGTGTGTGTAAGTAAGGTCTTCCTCAAAGGACGTGTTCACCTGTGTGTGTAAGTAAGGTCTTCCTCAAAGGACGTGTTCACCTGTGTGTGTGTAAGTAATGTCTTCCTCAAAGGACGTGTTCACCTGTGTGTGTAAGTAAGGTACGCGGTCTCTGACAGACGGGTACTATTCAAGAGGAATGCAAAACATTTTCACTTTTATTACAGAAAACAAAACAATACATGAAGCACCATGTGGCTCGGCGTCCCATTCAAGCATACACACTCATACGTGCATGTGTGTGTCACTATTCATCGATACCATTCACTGGTCGTGGGGACCCCCTCGAAAACGGAGGGCACCAGTGTTTCATAGATGTCCCACAGAATATGCGTACATACAAGGTGTGGTGTTCGTCGCCTCCTGTGGCCGAACAGGAGGAATAAACTAAATATTAAAAAAATCCCTGACTGATGTCAATAAGTTACTTGGCATGCTTGCTGTAGAAAATAATAAAAAATGTAAAAAAATGAATAGAAAGCTAAGGCTGAAGGCTGAACCTAGCTACTGCTGTGGAGAGAATGACATTGCGATTATGAGTACTTAAGCTGCGTACAACGAGAGGCAAACAAATGCAGAAATATGAATGTATTTTTTAAAAGTGTTCTCTGACTGATGTTAATCACGTCACAGGCCATTATCCAGTGCTTCATGGCAGGCCCGCTGTGTGTCAAGCTCATGCCCAGGGATAAGATGACCCCCCTACCACACACACACACACACACACACACACACACACACAGCAGCTCACCAAGAGGCACAGCAAGGCAAACACACACACACACACACACACACAGGTCGCTGACTGGCCATAAACATGTTTCAATTGCGTATGGCAACCCACACACAACAACAACGTATGTCTAATTTGCACACAGCAAAACAGTTCTCCTCTTCCACACACTACTTAATCATAGACCTTTGCACACACACACACACACACACACAAACACACACACACACACACCCCGGGGGGGGGGGGCCATCTGTACCCTTTGGCGAGCCTGCTGCCTGCTTCATGGTGTCGGGGGCCATTGATGGGAGGATATCCAGATGTTTCTTTGGTCTGAGCCATGGAAGGTCTACCAGCACACTGGTTGGATCAAAGAGGATGACCCCCTCTGACGAAGAGGAGGTCAACTAACTCTTCTTAAATAAGGCAATAAAACTCCAGGGAAAGTGGAGTTAAGATACGAGTTAGCACCCATTTTCATGTCATAAACCCACACACATATACATATACATAGACATACATTCACTCACATTTCACGTGTTCTGTGATTAGTGTCCACGTATTGTTCAAAGGGGGGTAAGGCTGTCTCAAAAAAACATGTTTCTCCATATTCAGCACCACAAAAGATTGCAGAGCAGTCCCCCTAGTGGTTGGGAGTGTTCTTGATTTCTAAAAGGTTCACCATTCATTTCAAGGGACTCGCTGCCGGAAGGTTCTCTCCAATCTTTTTCTTCAGGTTTGTCCGAGTCCTTTCCTCTACCTGGACGACAGCTGGTTGGTCATCAGTCCAGGAAAGCTGTCATCTATGTCTGAGCTCAGAGACCCACCTGCAGAACCGAGATAGGCAACAGACTACATTACCCACAATGCCTCCGGTGTAGCACAGACTACATCACCCACAATGCCTCTGGTGTAGCACAGACTACATCACCCACAATGTGGGTACATATATGGTGTACATATGGTGTAGCATAACTTTTTGCACAGAACAGAGAAAGACAACAGCCTTTACCAACTACCCTTCAATTAGACAAAGACTACATTACCCACAATGCCTCTGGTGTAGCACAGACTACTACATCACCCACAATGCCGCTGGTGTACATATGGTGTAGCATAACTTTTTTGCACAGTAAAAGCCATATCCTCTCTCGTTGTTGGCCCCAAGTCCCCAATCAACGGCAGAACCCACCTATATGACAGTTGTATGTCCAAATGCGGTAGCCGTCATATCGACACTTGCACTTCATGATGTTGTTGGTGTAGTCCGACTCGGCAACCTCATAGTTGGGGTTGATGACCACCTGTGGGATGTGATGGAATATAATTTGTACCCTATAATGGAGACCAGTCTTGGATTCTAGTCAGTCATGATCCAGGTTTTAATCTTATACAATGGCTGCCACCAAGGGAGACAAAGCCTGAAGGTCCACTCATAGCTTCACCTTAGACTCATCTGAATTATTCCTTGTAGGATTTGCTCTTAAAAGCTGAGTTTAGGGGTGTTACCGTCTATTCAAATAAGCCCTGGATAGAAAGCTTTGTCCCGACCTGGGGGGGGGGAAGGTGAGACCAATGTCGCACCTCACTCCCCTGGTCAAAATCAATTATATTCACCCAGGAACTGTCCACATTCTCGTGGAATCCAAACAAAAGTAACAATTATAACTAGGCATAATAAACATTGAATTATTGACTATGGCATATTCTTATTAACTATACCGGTCCCTTCAGATGGGGGCAGGGAACTGAATCAGTACATATTGATCATACTGATCGATCAGATCAGAGTGATTTTACTCA
>NC_045163.1:28232774-28235274 GCF_900700415.2 Clupea harengus | reverse complement strand
ATAAAATAGCTAGGGGTTCATTCCTGACAGAGCTGTGGACTGTACCACAGAGAGAGCGCTCGACACCCCTGTGCAAACATCCCTCATTCTGAAAGGGGAAACGCAAAAGAAAGTCAACACGCTGCTAAATGATTCCAGTGTGTTTGCATTATGACACCAGCCAAGAAGGAGTTCGAAGGTCGCCAGGCCCCCGCACAAATAGACACTTTTTACTCTGGCTCTGTTCAAGGTTCAAGTGTAGTATGCAAAGAATTTGTTTGTTCTGGACTGCATAGCATGGCTATTGCAATGAATGTTAAATCAATCCAGGGCTCATACTCAAGCCAGCAGCGATTCCGTCTGTTCCTCCCTTCTCCTTTTTGGATGCCTCTGAGGCAACAGTTCTGGAGCATTCTAGAGAGTTCTACAGCTCACCCAAAGGTCACCCAAAGGTCACGGACTAAGCCCCCACATCTGGCCTCTGGGCCCCTCCCTCGAGGGAGCCCGAGACCAGGACAGCCCTTAGGTGTTCCTCGCCGCTGGGTAAGAAAGGGGAAAGTGGAGGAGTTATGTTGGGAAGACGTGGGATTGATTTACTTGAAGGGGCCGGGGGCGGGGGCGGGGGCGGGTGGGGTGGGGTGGGGTGAGTACGTGCGGTACGTGCTGTGAGTCACACTCAAAACCACTGAGGGAACAAACATTCTTCTTCTACGTCGTCCTGGAAACCTGCTTTCGTAAGCGCCTCCCCCTCTGCTATCACTTAGCGTGAGGTTCAAAGGGAAGTAAGAAAGCCCTGCCACAGGCACCAGGCCCCCACACCTCTCCACACCTCTCCACACCTCTCCACACCGCTCCACACAGGCCATGACTGGGGGCGACTGTGGTACAGGAGGTGGAGAAGTCGTTTAGTAATAAGAAGGTTGTTAGTTCAATTCCCTGTCGAAGCGTCCTTGAGCAAGACACTGAACCCCTAATTGCTCCTGATGTGCAGTGTGCCATCAGTGTAAATGTAAAAATGTGTATACATCCTTGTAAGTCGCTTTGGATAAAAGCGTCTGCTAAATGACTAAATGTAAATGACCAGCTCTAATCCAGCTCATACCTGTAACCCGTATCAGGCCATGACCAGAGCTGTGGGCTCTGAGCTCTTCATCAGGTTACAGCGCATCCTTTCTTTCACCACTACCGGTGCAAGCTGATATATTAGCCTTTTCCCAAAACCCCAGTTTTCCCAAAACCCCAATAAATGTACTCTTTCTTCTTGCTCCAATTTAAATTCTCCTATGTTTGCTAGCGTCGCTACTGCTGTTTGTATCTAGTCCTAGCACTGCCGCCATTGTGGTAACTACATTTCAAACAAACCCTTCACCTCGACGTCATCGCATTTAGCCACGCCAACCGATTGCTGATTGGTCGGCACTTCGGAATGGCCCAGCGATTCATCTTGTCATTTCCAGATTATAATCCCGCCTAAACTGAGCTGGGGAACTGGCGGGGCGGAGACAGGCTTTTAGAGTCCCCCACTGCTTCTCTACAGATGATGCAGAACGCGGCGGCGCGTCTGGTGTTCAACCAACCGAAAAGGGCACACGCCACCCCGCTACTCATTGAGCTCAACTGGCTGCCAGTAGCTGCTCGCATTAAGTTCAAGTCACTTATGCTTGCCTACAGAGTGCTTGCTGGTTCTGCTCCCACCTACCTAAATACTCTTGTAAGGGCATATGTTACCCAGGACCCTGCGCTCGTCTAGTGAGCGTCGTTTGGCACTGCCGTCCGTGCAAGCACGGCAATCCAGACTATTTTCATTTATAGTTCTACGTTGGTGGAACGAACTGCCTAGTACTACCAGAGCAGGGGCGTCCCTCTCTACCTTCAAGAAGCTTTTGAAGACCCAACTCTTCAGAGAGCACCTCCCTTCCTAACTGGCCCCTGACTAGCGCTTAACTTGCACCTCAGCAGTTACATTCCTGCACTTCTTTTTTCCTTTTTTCTAGGTCGTTGTTTTCTAATTCTCATGTAAAGTAGTATTTATTGTTACACTATGCTTTTTACTGCTCTTAACTTGACTGTTCTCTCCCTTGTACGTCGCTTTGGACAAAAGCGTCTGCTAAATGACTAAATGTAATGTAATGTTCTCTAGGACCATCTTCCATGGTCTATCAGTGACGGCACGAGGCAATGCAATGCTAAGCAGGACGGCCCAGAAAGCTGTTGTCTACAGAACAGGTCTGACTTAGGTTTGGTCTGTCAGGGAGTCTCTGCTTTCCATCAGGATCACAGCACAGCACAGCCTCTCCTCTCCTCTCCCCTCCCCTCCTCTCCTCTCCTCTCCCCTCCCCTCCTCTCCTCTCCTCTCTTCTCTCCTTTCCTCTCCTCTCCTCTCCTCATGGCATTGGAATGACTCTCTCTCTCTCTCTCTCCACGACCAGCACCATCTATCTATCTCCATAAAGAGAGTGTCTCCACGACCAGCACCATCTATCTCCATAAAGAGAGTGTCTCCTCTCTCTCTCTCTCTCTC
>NC_045163.1:28225274-28227774 GCF_900700415.2 Clupea harengus | reverse complement strand
ACACACACACACACACACACAGACCAGCCTGGGAATTAAGGAGGAGCCTCTCTAAGGGAAGGAAGCCCTTCAGAAAGACCCACTAAGAGATTGACTGATGATTGCTGATTGATTGTGTGACCATGTCGTTATAATTCTCCTTTAACTCTAAATCTAAATCCAGACACAAAAAAGTGTGTGTGTGTGTGCGTAACCCTAACCCTAACCCATACAGTAGAGGATGCTGTGAGCTGTGTGTGTGTGTGTGTGTGTGTGTGTGTGTGTGTGTGTGTGTGTGTGTGTGTGTGTGTGTGCGTAACCCTAACCCTAACCCATATATAGAGGATGCTGTGAGCTGTGTGTGTGTGTGTGTGTGTGTGTGTGTGTGTGTGTGTGTGTGTGTGTGTGTGTGTGTGTGTGTGTGCGTAACCCTAACCCTAACCCATACACAGAGGATGCTGGGCTGGGCTCTAACCAAGAGTCTGATTCTGGATCACCACAATGTAAGCCGTCTCCACCCTATGGGAAAATGCTGTGTATTTACACAAGCTTGGTATGTGTGTGTGTGTGTGTGTGTGTGTGTGTATGTGTGTGTGTGTGTGTGTTTGTGTGTGTGTGAGGCTGAGCATGAGTGTGTGTGTGTGTGTGTGTGTGTGTGTGTGTGTGTGTGTGTGTGTGTGTGTGAGCGTGTGTGTGTGTGTGTGTGTGTGTCTGAGCATGAGTGTGTGTGTGTGTGAGAGAGAGAGAAAGAGAGGAATCAAGCCAAACACGTGAGGCATAAACGAACATGAACTGTAATCTAAATGTACTCTTTCTTTCTTAGTGAAACAAACAAACAAGGGGGTTGGTGTGGCATCCTGTGGGTTGGGCAGCAGATTAGCTGGTGTGTGTGAGAGTGAGTGTGTATGTGAGCATGTCCAAGGTCTGTGTGTGTGTGTGTTTGAGTGAGTGTGTATGTGAGCATGTCCAAGGTCTGTGTGTGTGTGTGTGTATGTGAGCACGTCCAAGGTGTGTGTGTGTGTGTGTGTTTGAGTGAGTGTGTATGTGAGCACGTCCCAGGTGTGTGTGTGTGTGTGTGTGTGAGTGAGTGTGTATGTGAGCACGTCCCAGGTGTGTGTGTGTGTGTGTGTGTGAGTGCGTGTGTATGTGAGCACCTCCCAGGTGTGTGTGTGTGTGAGTGAGTGTGTATGTGAGCACGTCCCAGGTGTGTGTGTGTGTGTGTGTGAGTGCATGTGTATGTGAGCACGTCCCAGGTGTGTGTGTGTGTGTGTGTGTGTGTGTATGTGAGCACGTCCCAGGTATGTGTGTGTGAGTGAGTGAGTGTGTATGTAAGCATGTCCAAGGTCTGTGTGTGTGTGTGTGTGTGTGTGTGTGTGAGAGAGAGTGTGAGAGCACGTCCAAGGTGTGTGTGTGTGTGTGTGAGTGAGTGTGTATGTGAGCACGTCCCAGGTGTGTGTGTGTGTGTGAGTGCGTGTGTATGTGAGCACGTCCCAGGTGTGTGTGTGTGTGTGTGTGAGTGCGTGTGTATGTGAGCACGTCCCAGGTGTGTGTGTGTGTGTGTGTGTGAGTGCGTGTGTATGTGAGCACGTCCCAGGTGTGTGTGTACGGATACGCCCCTGATCAGGCAAACCTGTTCCAGACCCACACCAAACCTGTGCCAGACCTGTTCCAGACCCACACCAAACCTGTGCCAGACCTGTTCCAGACCCACACCAAACCTGTGCCAGACCTGTTCCAGACCCACACCAAACCTGCGCCAGACCTGTTCCAGACCCACACCAAACCTGCGCCCTGTCCCCTCTGAAGTCAGCAGTTATTTATTCTCTGAGCCATCGTGTTGGAAAGGACCAAAACCGCGTTGGCCGACGGCTATCAAGGACGCCAACCCCTGCATTAGCACGTCAACCCCTGCGTTAGCACGCCAACCCCTGCGTTAGCACGCCAACCCCTGCGTTAGCACGCCAACCCCTGCGTTAGCACGTCAACCCCTGCGTTAGCACGCCAACCCCTGCGTTAGCACGCCAACCCCTGCATTAGCACGCTGTAATTATGTTTTTCACTTCTCACCAGTTGTGCGTGAGAACTCCCTCTCCTGTCCTCTCCTTCTCTCCTCTCCTCCTCTCCTTCTCTCCTCCTCTCCTCTCCTCCTCTCCTTCTTTCCTCCTCTCCTCTCCTCCTCTCCTCTCCTTCTCTCCTTCTCTCCTTCTTTCCTCCTCTCCTCCTGTCCTCCTCTCCTTCTCTCCTCCTCTCCTCTCCTCCTCTCCTTCTCTCCTCCTCTCCTCTCCTCTCCTTCTTTCCTCCTCTCCTCTCCTCCTCCCTCTCCTTCTCTCCTCTCCTCCTCTCCTTCTCTCCTCCTCTCCTCTCCTTCTCTCCTCCTGTCCTCCTCTCCTTCTCTCCTCCTCTCCTCCTGTCCTCCTCTCCTTCTCTCCTCTCCTCCTCTCCTTCTTTCCTCCTCTCCTTCTCTCCTCCTCTCCTTCTCTCCTTCTCTCCTCCTGTCCTCCTCTCCTTCTCTCCTCTCCTC
>NC_045163.1:28203072-28208072 GCF_900700415.2 Clupea harengus | reverse complement strand
CTCCACACACTCGCAGTCAGTCAGTCCTCACACACTCCACACACTCCACACACTCCACACACTCCACACACTCCACACACTCCACAGTCCTGCCGTCAGTCACTCCTCACATCCTCCACACACTCCACACACTCCACACACTCCACACACTCCACACACTCCACACACTCCACACACTCGCAGTCAGTCAGTCCTCACACACTCCACACACTCCACACACTCCACATCCTCCACACACTCCACACACTCCACAGACGTGCAGTCAGTCCTGCCGGCCAGTCGGCAGGTTTAATGTTACCATGGGGTGACTACAAGTTGAGTGATGAGGATTAGCATAACACACCAGCAGTCTTAAAACTCCAACACCCCCCCCCCCCCCTCCATCCCCCCTGCCCCCCCCCCCCCCCCCATCCCCCCCCATCCTATGTCTGTAAACGCACACAGACTTTCCACACAGAGAGAGGGGTTTCTAGGCTTCTCATGTGCACACGTGAGAAGGGAACAGGACAGGATGGGATTCCCCCGCGCTGGCGTCATCCCCTGCCTCCCACAGCTGGAACTCATTCATTCCATCGGTGTAACACAGGCGCACAGACAGGCCTTTACACACGGGACCCGTCTGAGGGGAAGAACAGCCCCCAAACTGCCCCGCTGTGGTAAAAGCATTACCCCCCCAAACAGGGTGGGGGGGGGGGACACCGCAATGGAAAAGCACACAGCCAATCAGACGACAGCCTTGTCGACCAGCATAGCATTACCAACTCAAGAATGCTGCTGCTCACCTAGGTTTCCATGACAACGCTGTAAACACACGTTCTTGTTTCGGAGGTATCCGTCCCGCATACCGGTCTGAGACCCACTTGCCTCTGCTTTTACGACCGTTTGAGGGGAGATGCAGGCTTACAACGCTGATAGTTTATAATTATAACAGTCACCGCTCCGGTCTCTATAGCAACGCAACCTTTAATCGCCGTGGCAACAGACTGTAATGTTTGACCAGATGTTCTGGCCAGCTGTGATAAGGATCCCCTTTCAGAGGCCCTCCCCTCTGTCTCCCACACTCGCTGCCCTAACGTCCAGCCGTGTGGGAGACAAGGCCATTACAGAAAAGAAAAGTCTGTGCTAACATTCATGTCTCAGTTACAGGAAACCGCACCGTCGACGGGAGAGAGGTTGTGGTTCCCCCGTCTCACACCTCCGGCAGGAACTCCACTCCCACGCGGCTGACTGCAGGTTAGCGCTGCGCTGTGTGTCACGTCACATAACAGTGCTGTGCCTATGATTAAACTCTCTCCCACATCGCTATGATCTATGACTGTGTCACGTCACATAACAGTGCTGTGCCCATGATTAAACTCTTTCCCACATCGCTATGATCTATGACTGTGTCACGTCACATAACAGTGATGTGCCTATGATTAAACTCTCTCCCACATCGCTATGATCTATGACTGTGTCACGTCACATAACTAGGGATGGGTATCGTTTGGTTTTTATCCGATACCGGTACATAACCGATACTTTTAAAACGATACCGGTGCCTAAACGGTGCCTGAACCGATACTTTTTTTTTTAAAGCACAAAGCGACGATTGACGACATTAAAGAAAGGCTTTTTTTATTGCCAAGGCAATTTTTTTTCTTCAAATTGAACAATATATTAACTGTTTAAAGTATATTATAAATATAAATACTTACAAAACACTTGGCTTCCAACTACAGCTTCAAACTTTTTAACTTCAAACTATGAACATTATATTAACTGTAAACAACAGTTTATAGTATACTTAAATAAATATAAATAAATACAAAAAACATGAGCATATTTGCCTTTGGAGTCAAAAATGTATTTATTTCATGAAATTTCACCATTTTATGATTTGTTTATACCTATCTTTTCTATTTTGTTTATAGCTAATCTTGTTACTTGAACACACTGAGTACGAGAAAATATGTACTGCCCCTTTAAGAGACTACCGTTGGTAGTTTAGCTGTCATCTCCTCCGTTTATTTTTCAGTCTTCGGTTGCTGATCTGCCGTTGACTCTTGCCTTCTCTCCCCTCTTTTCACGCAATTATTTTGTTGCATTTGCTGCACGTCGCGATGTTTGAATCTTTTTGTGCGAAATACAGCCACACTTTTGACCGTTTACCTTTCGGTATTTTCTCTGTTAAAAGGTTGACGGCTAGTTCTGTTTGTGCTTGCCTGCTCTTCACTGTCATAAGACTGTTGCTATGAAAACACCAATGAGCGTGAGCGACACAGGACAAAGTTTACATTGGCAGCTGGGGCAGTTTTACATGTGCCCCACGGAATCTGCCTAGCGACCGTGTTCAATTGGCTCAGGCACCGAAATGAAGCACCGAAATCTGCGTTGCATTTCGGTCCGGGTAGGTACCGGTTGTATTGGAACCGGTTCCATATTGGTACCGGTTCTCGGTACCCAACCCTACACATAACAGTGATGTGCCTATGATTTAACTCTCTCCCACATCGCTATGCCTATGACTGTGTCACGTCACATAACAGTGATGTGCCTATGATCAAACTCTCTCCCACATCGCTATGATCTATGACTGTGTCACGTCACATAACAGTGATGTGCCTATGATTAAACTCTCTCCCACATCGCTATGATCTATGACTGTGTCACGTCACATAACAGTGATGTGCCTATGATTTAACTCTCTCCCACATCGCTATGATCTATGACTGTGTCACGTCACATAACAGTGCTGTGCCTATGATCAAACTCTTTCCCACATCGCTATGTCTATGACTGTGTCACGTCACATAACAGTGATGTGCCTATGATTAAACTCTCTCCCACATCGATATGTCTATGACTTGTCTTACGCACTCGTGCAGGAATGTGGCCTCATAGGCTTCAGCCTGCCCTGGCTGGTACCGTAGCTGTGTGAGTGAGTGAGGACGAACACATCCATCATCTTCGGTCAGAGGAATGCATTTTAAGATGAGATAAGCAAGAACATGAATACAGAACTTTCACCTGTTTGAGGGAGTGGTCCGCCTATTAGTTAGTGTCCTGTTGTTTCTCAGTGTCTGTATAGAGAGACACACCTGTTATTTCTCAGTGCCTGTACAGAGAGACACACCTGTTGTTTCTCAGTGTCTGTACAGAGAGACACACCACCGGGATATTCGGAGGCAAATAGGAACTTTAAATGATCCCCTGACTAACGTGCTTGTGTGAAACTTCAAACGATGCTAATAGTAATACTAATACTTACACCTGCACTTCTTATATACTTATCATATCTACACTTCTTACCTCAACTGCTGCTAGTCCCAATTCTGTTCATATTACATATCTATTTCTTACTGTACACATATATATTTATTTATTCACTTACTCCACTTTACATATGCACATACTCTGCACTTTTTTTTTGCTATTTTGCACTTTCTGGTTGGATGCTAAACTGCATTTCGTTGTCTCAGTATCTGTACTCTGTGCAATGACAATAAAGTTGAATCTAATCTAATCTAATCTAAAACTTGTTTTGTTAACCTTGCAGGGGCTGAATCATCACTTGCTCACTCACTTGACTCACTTGGTACCCTTGGTTTCTATGTTAACAAGTATTCCAAAACTCCAAATGCACCACAGAAATCTAGAATGCTACACATCATACTGTCAACAGGGAGGGCTGGAGGATTCCAAAACTCCAAATACACCACAGAAATCTAGAATGCTACACATCATACTGTCAACGGGGAGAGCTGGAGGATTCTGCTTCCAGGCCCTTGATCCCACTTCACGAACAGACAAATGAGTGAATTACAAATTAAATGAATTATTATTATTATTATTATTATTATTATTATTATTATTATTAATAAATGTCATCATGTTAACACCCTGAGAAGAGTGTAGTTTACATTTACATTTAGTCATTTAGCAGACGCTTTTATCCAAAGCGATTTACAAGGATGTATACACATTTTTACATGTACACTGATGGCACACTGCACATCAGGAGCAATTAGGGGTTCTGTGTCTTACTCAAGGACACTTCGACAGGGAATCGAACAAGCAACCTTCTGATTATTAAACGACTTCTCTACCTCCTGTACCACTGTCGCCTGTAGTCTAACGCCGTCTAACGCCACGGTACCCAAACATGCCCTGGGCAGCTTAGCATAGTAGTGCTTCACGGTACTTTCACCCACACTTTCACCCACATCTGTTCTGGAGTTCAGGGTG
Source organism: Clupea harengus (assembly GCF_900700415.2). Classification (NCBI taxonomy): domain Eukaryota; kingdom Metazoa; phylum Chordata; class Actinopteri; order Clupeiformes; family Clupeidae; genus Clupea; species Clupea harengus. The sequence goes on along the minus strand of NC_045163.1, from coordinate 28,203,845 downwards.
TGATCCAAACCATGGACATGGTCAAAACACATGTGGCCTTAAAGTAGCATAACGGATCAATTGCTAATCGCTAACGATATGCTAGCGGCTAAAACTAACGAAATCTCTTGAAATGTGCTGACTTTGACATTATGACAAACTAGTTGGTCAACAACTGTCCTAACACAGTCAAACATCAAGCAAGTGCAACACACAAGCCAAAGCAAGACGGCAAATAAGCTACTTACTAGTTCGGCAGACAGTAGAAACCGGGCGGCTTCAGGCAAACCTACATTTAGCAGTAATATGCCTACGGACCCTGGTATGGCAATGGCACGGAGGCGATTCTCCATATTAAAAGTCATTGTAGCGCCCCAATTTTTTTAAAGCTGTTATTTTCAGGTAAAACTGCTTATGCTAACCCTAATTCTGAAGTACAATTACTGCATAATGCCACTTTAAATACCACGCCAATTAAGGCAGGAGAAGCACATCAGGAAAGACTGAGACAGGCCAAAGAGTTCTACAGACAGGTGCTGATTCTGGAGCGGACCTGACCCGGCCCTGCTTGAGGAGCCCACTCCGACCCGGCCCTGCTTGAGGGGGTCACTGATCTGGGGGAGGGAGAGAGGTGCTTTAGGGCCCACTGATCTGGGGGAGGGAGAGAGGTGCTTTAGGGCCCACTGATCTGGGGGAGGGAGAGAGGTGCTTGCCTTACTCTGATCTGGGGGAGGGAGAGAGGTGCTTGCCTTACTCTGATCTGGGGCAGGGAGAGAGGTGCTTGCCTTACTCTG
>NC_045163.1:28190572-28200572 GCF_900700415.2 Clupea harengus | reverse complement strand
TGTAGGATCATAATCTGGTTTCTACAACTAGGCATTACACGGCATTACGGGGGCGACAGTGGTACAGGAGGTAGAGAAGTAGTTTAGTAATCAGAAGGTTGCTAGTTCGATTCCCTGTCGAAGCGTCCTTGAGCAAGACACTGAGCCCCCTAATTGCTCCTGATGTGCAGTGTGCCATCAGTGTAAATGTAAAATGTGTATACATTGTAAGTCACACATATGTAAGTCGCTTTGGATAAAAGCGTCTGCTAAATGACTAAATGTAAATGTAATGCATTACACGAGACAATGTACAGTAGATCTGGTCATTTCAACCACAAAAGCCCACACAATCAATTGCACCAGTTAATATATATCAGTTAATCAGTTAATATACTAAAAACACTTTACTACTTTATACTTTGTGATGATAGAAGCATATTCAGGGTTGTAATTAGGACTCTGGTTCATCTAAGTGTTATTTAAGTACATCAAAATACTGTTACATACTGCTTATTATATTACACAGTACTTGATAGAAAATGTAATACAAGCTACGCAATACAGTCAGTGAAAAAAAAAAGACAGCTGAGATAAGACACAAGCATGAAGTATGTTTGGCTATAATAATAATAATTATTATATATATAATTCATAATATAATAATATAATAATAATAACTACGACATCTGTGGAACGTTCAAACAATATGAGACTGATGACACCGACGGTTCCTGTGGGTGTGTTTTGGCCGTGCCGCCACGCATCCTGAAAATACCCAGACTGCTTTGGGGGGGGGGGGGTCATAGACCGCTGCCTCTGTGGTCAGCCCGATTTAGAGGAACCCCCCTGCTATGTGCCTCGGCTTTGAAGGGGCTCCTTTAGATTTCGCTGACTCATTAACTTGCCGTCATGTCATGGCACAACGGCTGTGTGTTACAGTGACTTTATTACGGGATGCCAAGTCGGTGTCGAAGGATTTTCCACTTGAGGTGGCGGGGGGTGGTGGGGGGGGGGGGGGTTGTGGAGAGGCCGTTATAGACAGGGGTTGGGGGGGTTAGAGTTCTTCTATGACTAATGCTAAACACATGTGGTAACACGCTGAGCCTTTTACTCCTCTCTGCTCTCAGAACTCTCTCCCATCCATCCCCGAGAGCGCCATGGAAACGGATGAAAGAGGAGCCACGCTTTGACGTTTACTTCCTCCGGGCGGCGCTTGCTGTACGACGCGTCTGGGTCGTGAATCTGTCAATGGAGTGATCTGTGAAGGGAACGGAATGGACCTCACAGCTATGAAACGTAATGGCGACGGGAGATTAGCTGCCAGAGGGCTCCTTGTTAAAACCTCACGGTGTACTTCCCCATCAAAGAGCACAGCTGTGACAGCTGGACGGCGTGGAGGAGGGCTGTGAATTAGCAGCTACTTGAACTTGGCTCCCACAGACGTCACCTTGCCTTGCCTCGTTACACAGCGGCTGGGGTGCATGTTTCATCATTAGAGGGCACTCCTCAAGACATTTGTAGTTCCACGTTGGTGGAACGAGCTGCCTAGTACTACCAGAGCAGGGGCGTCCCTCTCTACCTTCAAGAAAGCTTTTGAACACCCAACTCTTCAGAGAGCACACCTCCCTTCCTAACTGGCACCTTGACTAGCGCTTACAGCAGTTACATTCCTGCACTTCTTTTTCCTTTCTAGGTCGTTTTTCTAATTCTTATGTAAAGCAGTATTTATTGTTACACCATGTTTTTTATTGCTCTTAGCTTGACTGTTCTCTCCCTTGTACGTCGCTTTGGACCAAAAGCGTCTGCTAAATGACTAAATGTAAATGTAAAATATAAACAATAAATCCAACTAATCCATGTTTGAGCACAAACAAACATGTTCTCATGCGCCCAGAACCAGCTGAGGACTTCTTCCATCGTCTGTTGAGCACTGAGTTATATGCTTTGCTGTCTACTACTGAATATGAACTGAATGAACTTCAGTGGATGTTGTGTTGAAGAATAGTGGAAAAGGCTGAGGCAAGTACATTTTCTGTCAAACGCCTGGACACTGTGCGTTTGGAGTTCAATAAAAGCAAGAGATGAACAACCACAAGGCTATGGTTAGGATTCCACTGCGAGAGTTCTATGGTGAGATTCCACTGCCAGAGTTCCAGACATGAAAACGGCACCACTCGCTCTCTAATAGTTGAGTCATAAAATCGCCAGATTGGCCTGGACCGCGTGCCTCAGCGAAGCGGCACGTTCCAAGATTGCTAGAGGTAAGGCCTTTTCCCAGGACCACACAGTTTCGCAAAGATCCCTGATGTGACATCATCCCTAACATCCAGTCAGATTCTGGCTCACTGAAATCACAAGTGCGCCTCAAAACGTTCACCATTAGCCATCATTAGCCATTTAACACCATATGACTATATCTTTAGCTCACCTACATGGAAGGGCAAACAGTCATTGTCAGAATAGTCCTCCTGTGTATGTCGACTACCTCAGAGTAGCTTTTAGCAGTTTGCCCTCAAATACTGAAAAGCTTAAAAAATCAAGGGCAAGTAATATTACAGTGCCAAGATAAGGAATTCGGCAACCTCTTACCGTCACTACGGCAACCTCTTACCGTCACTACGGCAACCTCTTACTGTCACTACGGCAACCTCTTACCGTCACTACGGCAACCTCTTACCGTCACTACGGCAACCTCTTACCATCACTACGGCAACCTCTTACCGTCACTACGGCAACCTCTTACCGTCACTACGACAACCTCTTACCGTCACTACAGCAACCTCTTACCGTCACTACAGCAACCTCTTACCGTCACTACGGCAACCTCCTACATCTCTACAGCTTTAAGGTCTCACCTGAGCTTGAAATGACTGATTACAGTTGGCTGCCAGACAGAGTAGGAAGTAGGAATCTCTTGGCACCTCACGATTCGATTCGATTCCGATTCAGAGGTCAACGATTCGATTCTAAACCGATTATCGATTCTAAACCGATTATCGATTATCAATTCTAAACCGATAAAAACGATTATCGATGCATGTCGATTTTTAAAACATTTGAGTTTGCTACTCAGAGTCTCAAATCACTTCCTACTTTGTGCTTGATAATTAAAGAAAATTACAAAAAAAATGTTTTATTAAAAAATCGATTATGAACTTTTCTGAATCGAGACAAAATCGTTCTAGAGAGAATTGAGAGAAATCGATAAATCGATTTTTTTCCCCCACCCCTAAAAAAGAGGGTCCTCAAACATCTTAAGTCCATCAACACCTCAGTCCTATCGGCTGTCTGCTCTGGGTGTAGATGTGGGCACCACACCCGCATGCCTACCACCCAGAACAACACATCCAGGTAAGCTCTGACGTGATAGACACACCTGCCTATGAGCCTTCGCCGAAAGACATCCATCAGCTTGTCTAGCAGCCTACCTCACAATAATACTATCGCTGACAGGCATCCTTCAATAGTAGACTAGTAGACCCTGCATCACGGTATTACACCGTCTGTCAGTAACTTCTTTCATTAAACCGTGTCACGTTTGAGTCTGACATCACTGTAAATGAAATCATCTGTGTACACTGCTGGAGCAGGATTTCTGTCTTTTGTGGAGAGAACATGAGAGGACATATTGTGTAACTGAGATAAGTTTTTTGTTATATAGTCGTTTTGTTTTGCGATGTAAAACTGCATCGTTACTGAAGTGCAGAGTGAAATTGAGACATTCACAGTTGATGTAAATCATAATTAAAATAATTAAAGTTTACTGTGGTAATTAGTGCAAAGTTCCTAAGATTACTTCCTCGACGTTACGAAAATGCTGCTGATTAATAAACAAAACAGCCTAGCATGTTGCATTTGGTAAAAAAAGAGTCGATCAATTAACTATAATGTTAAAATACAAAGGTTTATTCAATTTAGTGACAATCATATGGAAAGTTCAGTCAATATTTCTAATTGAGCCGGAGACCGATCTGCTCGTCAGTCTCGTTCAGAAACGTTCAGTTGTTTAATATAATTCAGTTCGAAGTCAAAGAATATTTCGGACTTCGGAGACACTTACCGTTCGTGTTCCTGCTTGCCAACAAAGTCTTCAGATCGGTTGCTCGAGACACCAGTTGTACTCTATAGCGAAGCGTCCCGTCCGACCGTTCCCGTTCTGTCTGACGCGACTTTCTCCGCCACCTCTGCTTTCCCCCGTGCTTTTAACCCGCCGTGTAGACACTCACTCTCACCATATCAATGGAATTTTAGACCAACCCCAGTTTCGAGGAATGGCCGAGAGAGGGGTGGATATATCCCAGTCCTGTTGTCCGCGCGTGTCATGGAAACAACTTCATGCGCACCGGACAACATAATCAATGGAACAACTTCAAGACACTCAATTAAGGGTTGCCTCCAGATAGTGTGAGCGTCTGGCAAACGTACAACGTATTAACCGGATATATAAATAGATAGATAGACAGATAGACAGATAGAGGACAACAATATATTTATTTGTTAAAACAAGAATATGAAAGAATAATTAGTTAGATCATTTATTTAGTTAGATCATTTATAGATCGATTATGATTTGTAGCAGTTGTGTGTGTACTTTTAACACATTAACGAGAATAGAGTCTCTCTCATCCTGTTCAAAAAGGTGTTCCATAATAATGTGGGTTTTCTGGAACATTCTTTCTAGACATCCTAATTCTGCAAAATGTTATTCCCATTTCATCAAATCATTATATCTCAGATCCAGAACTACGAAGGGTTAAATTCTTCATCTTTTTTAAATCAGTTTTACATTTCCCTTTTTTTGACATCATACATTTATTAGAAGTGACTAAGTAGGATACATGTTGCATTAATGTTAGTAATTAGTAGCTTACATAAGTACCAATCAAGTCACTCTTCATATCATGGTTATCATTATAATTATACCAGAATGATGTTTCTCAGTCGGAATACTCTCTGTGTAAGATTTGTTACGGGATGAGAGTACAGGGTACGGGGATACGGGGGCTCGACAGGGTAAGAGGTGATCTACAGCATGACGCCGGCTGCCAGCCGGATGATCACGACACCCATCAGGAGCGTGGAGCTCGAGGCGGCGACAGACGTGGCTCCGCCGTGTTCCGTGTGGCTGTGCGCGTGGTGCGGTCCGTTGCAGTCGTCGCTGAAGCAGCATTCGAGCTTCACGGCGGCTCCGTTCGACATGTGGGCCTTGTCGCAGAAGGACTTGTACGCGCAGGATTTCATCACCGAGTCTGTGGTGGCACACAAGGACACAAAACGGGGACAAAACGGGAGACACAGGGACGCCCCAAAAAAAAACCATCAGTGAATGAGAAAAGGAATGCGAGCGTGTAATTCGTAGCCTACGGTGAGAATGCGAAGGTGACGGAGTGCAAGGGCACCGTAGGAGGGAATTTGCAGGCATTCAGACAGTAACCCAGTAACCCCCAGACAGACGGTAGCGGACAGGAGCCGCCCCGATCCGGGCCTGATAAGAGGGAGACTCTCCGCTCCAGAGGCAGCTGCTTGCTAACCTGGCTCTGTCACCCGTACAATCTTTTTTCAACATGATATTCATAATGGCACACGGCACTCTGCTACAGCCAGCTGCTGATGTTGTTGTTGTTGTTGTGTATCCTTAGGAATTGTTTACAAAACACACGTTCCTCATCATGGTGTCACATGATCAGTAGGCCTAATTTTCATCACCAAATTAGAGAGCAGGTATAAAACACAAGATATGTTCCGTTCTAATAAGGAAAGCGCCTTATTTTTAAAATGAGTTGTGTAAAGTGTCAGATATGTGTAACCTATGCGTCATTATGTGCTGTGGGATGAACAACTTCGGCGTCCTTGAGTTACCTCTCCCCCTATTGGACTTAATGGGTATAGCACGTTACGCACGTAGGTCACGTACAGCAATGTGTGTTATTTAGCTAAAGAAGCCAGTGGAGCAGTACTGTGCGGTTTATCCATTGTGAATTAAATGTTCCCTTGTAGGTTCTACAACAGAAAACTATTTCCCATCTGAAACTTTCCCACAGTTTTTAGTACAGTTTTGTCATAAGAATGATGACTCTGTGTGTGTGTGTGTGTGTGTGTGTGTGTGTGTGTGTGTGTGTGTATACTCACTAGGCCCAGTGATGGTAGAGCAGGCATCTGCGTGGCTGGGACACACAGAAGATCCTTGTGTGTGTGTGTGTGTGTGTGTGTGTGTGTGTGTGTGTGTGTGTGTGTACTCACTAGGCCCAGTGATGGTAGAGCAGGCATCTGCGTGGCTGGGACACACAGAAGATCCTTGTGTGTGTGTGTGTGTGTGTGTGTGTGCGTGAGTGTGTGTGTGTGTGTGTGTGTATGTGTGTGTGTGTGTGTGTGTGTGTGTGTTTGTGTGTGTGTGTGTGTGTATGTGTGTGTGTGTGTGTGTGTGTGTGTGTATGTGTGTGTGTGTGTGTGTGTGTGTGTGTGTGTGTGTGTACTCACTAGGCCCAGTGATGGTAGAGCAGGCATCAGCGTGGCTGGGACACACAGAAGATCCTTGTGTGTGTGTGTGTGTGTGTGTGTGTGTGTGTGTGTGTGTGTGTGTGTGTGTGTGTGTGTGTACTCACTAGGCCCAGTGATGGTAGAGCAGGCATCTGCGTGGCTGGGGCACACAGTCGATCCTTGTGTGTGTGTGTGTGTGTGTGTGTGTGTGTGTGTGTGTGTGTGTGTGTGTGTGTGTGTGTGTGTACTCACTAGGCCCAGTGATGGTAGAGCAGGCATCTGCGTGGCTGGGACACACAGAAGATCCTTGTGTGTGTGTGTGTGTGTGTGTGTGTGTGTGTGTGTGTGTGTGTGTGTGTGTGTGTGTACTCACTAGGCCCAGTGATGGTAGAGCAGGCATCTGCGTGGCTGGGACACACAGAAGATCCTTGTGTGTGTGTGTGTGTGTGTGTGTGTGTGTGTGTATGTGTGTGTGTGTGTGTGTGTGTGTGTGTGTGTGTGTGTGTGTGTGTGTGTGTGTGTGTGTGTGTGTGTGTACTCACTAGGCCCAGTGATGGTAGAGCAGGCATCAGCGTGGCTGGGGCACACAGTCGATCCTTGTGTGTGTGTGTGTGTGTGTGTGTGTGTGTGTGTGTGTGTGTGTGTGTGTGTGTGTGTGTGTGTACTCACTAGGCCCAGTGATGGTAGAGCAGGCATCTGCGTGGCTGGGACACACAGAAGATCCTTGTGTGTGTGTGTGTGTGTGTGTGTGTGTGTGTGTGTGTGTGTGTGTGTGTGTGTGTGTACTCACTAGGCCCAGTGATGGTAGAGCAGGCATCTGCGTGGCTGGGACACACAGAAGATCCTTGTGTGTGTGTGTGTGTGTGTGTGTGTGTGTGTGTGTGTGTGTGTGTGTGTGTGTGTGTGTGTGTGTGTGTGTGTGTGTGTGTGTGTGTGTGTGTGTGTGTGTGTGTGTATGTGTGTGTGTGTGTGTGTATACTCACTAGGCCCAGTGATGGTAGAGCAGGCATCTGCGTGGCTGGGGCACACAGTCGATCCTTGCCTGTTGCACTCATCCATGTTGCCCGACACGCAGGTGTGGCATCTCAGTGCCTTGGCTTCACATTTTTCAACAGAGCAAGAAAACACACCTGATCTGAGATGAGACAGAAGAAGCAGCAGACCTCCGCCCACACCCCATGGTTCAACAGACGCCCCCCCCCCACACACACACACCCCATGGCTCAACAGACCCCCCCCCCCACACACACACACCCCATGGCTCAACAGACCCCCCCCCCCACACACACACACCCCATGGCTCAACAGACCCCCCCACACCACCACCACCACCACACCAAAAACACAGCAACATAGCTGACCATAGCTAATTTGGTGCAGTATAGAAGAGATGCACAAATAATCGGTAATTAACCAGTGTAGTTGTGCAGTGCGGTTATATAAACATAAGACCCTGATATATGCTGATATATGACCCAGTTATATAAACATAAGACCCTGATATATGCTGAAACTGTATATGACCCAGTTATATAAACATAAGACCCTGATATATGCTTATATATGAGCCAGTTAAATAAACATAAGACCCTGGTATATGCTGATATATGACCCAGCTGAATTTCCATGGCTGATTTCCCTAAAATCTTCCGACTAAGGAGTTTGTTCCAGACTGTGACGTCTTTTATAACATCCCTTCCAGACTCATGGGCAGTGCTGCACACTTTAATTTAACTGCACTTTGTAACAACTTAAACCACATAACGACACACCAGGTGTTTGATATCTCTGAACGAACAGGTAACTAATATACATAACTAAATAATAACTAATAACTAAATATATAACTAATAAACATAATTAAATAATAACTAATAACTAAATATACAGTCTGCAGTCGTTTACTACAGCAGGAACAACTAGCCTAGTCCTGCCCTTATGGAAACATCCTCCCTGCAAGTGTTCTTCATCGGTCAAGCCTTAGTTTATAACCACCAATGCTTAAATCTACTTGATATTTCCTCAAAATGTTGCAAAAAACAACAATTTTACTAGTTCAATTCAATTTTAAAATCACAATTAAAATACTTCTAAATGGTAAATGGTACAGATTCATATTCTCTACGGACCGTTGGCTAGTGTGTCCCTCGTCTTTCCCTAGTGTGTCCCTGGCGTGTCCCTAGCGTGTCCCTGACGTGTCCCTAGCGTGTTCCTGGCGTGTCCCTGGCGTGTCCCTCGTCTGTCCCTGGCGTGTCCCTGGCGTGTGCCTAGCGTGTCCCTGGCGTGTCCCTCGCGTGATCCTAGCGTGTCCCTCGCGTGATCCTAGCGTGTCCCTCGTCTGTCCCTGGCGTGTCCCTAGCGTGTCCCTGACGTGTCTCTGGCGTGTCCCTGGCGTGTCCTGCTGAGGCTACTCACTGTGTAGGGCGGCGCCGAGGACGAGGAGGACGGCCAGCAGGAGCTTCATGTTGGTGCAGAGAGGGCAGCGCTCGCGCTCAGAGGGAACAGAATGGTGGCCAACTAAAGCCTCTGTGTCCCTCACATCTTATCCCCTAATCTGCAGACGACTCTTTAGTCATCCAGCACATGCCCCTTACACACCCTCAGATTAGGCCTGGATGGGCCGACCGTCATCAGCCGAGGGGGCGGGTCGGTACCTGAGTCGCTCCAGGCACAGATGATGGGCAGGAGGGGGTTGAGGGAGAGAGTGTGTGGCAGCAGGGGGACTGGATGTCGTTAGTGTTAGTGTGTCACAATGAGAAATATCACCCATTATGTTTTCAAACACTCTCTTTTTTTTAAATAGAGAAGTACTGCAGAGAGAAAGTTAAAGAAAGAAAGTAACAAAGTAACAGACCACATTGCAGACGGAAAAAACAGCTAACCGCTGTAATTTGGGAAAATCAGGACCGCGGCGTCCACCGAATAACTGTGGCAAGTTCTCCGACGTGCTTCAAACAACCTTTCCTACCACAAGTGCCACAGTGCCCCTATAGGCAAACTGATGCTGTGTGGGGACAAAACAAAGGGACATGTCACACCAAACATTTTGTTGTTTTGTTTTGTTTTGGTTAACTGCACTTGGGATGTTGTTATTTGATAAGTAAATAGTACTGTATGTGAGCTATACTTCACACACACACACACACACACACACACACACACACACACACACACACACACACATTCCCTTTGCACAGTACTGTATGTGAGCTATACTTCACACACACACACACACACACACACACACACACACACACACACACACACACACACATTCCCTTTGCACAGTACTGTATGTGAGCTATACTTCACACACACACACACACACACACATTCCCTTTGCACAGTACTGTATGTGAGCTATACTTCTTCACTCCGTCGAGTCCATGGCTTTTCTGAAGTGCGTTGAGTTTGCCAACACAGTCAAAAAGGGAAAGGCAGCTTCTCTTTCCCTTCCTCTAATGTAGTGCAGTATGACAATGAGCTCAATAACCCCCAGTGCTAGCCTATATTGCCCCTGTAGAAGCTGGAGTGTGTGTGT